>NC_062189.1:18864967-18914967 GCF_912470025.1 Vespa velutina
TCACGAATTTATAGAGCGCGCTAAATACGACGGAACGGAAAGCTCAAAGAGATTTGTCGGTCGCAGAGAAGAACTTTAATTTCGTTAATACCGAACGAATGTTCGTTCGTTCATTCGTTCGTTGTACAAAAAGCATGAATCTTTCGGGATCCTTTTACCGAACGAAATGCATTTGCGTATGAAATACGGCCAAACGATTTTCCTACGATAATGATATTTTTCCTCTTCCTCATCTTTCTTTTTCATTTCTTTTCTATCTGTCGTGAATGTTTTTCTTTTCCCTTTCTTTTTCTTTCTTTTCTTTTTTTTTTTTTTTTTTCAAGGACGACAACGAAGCAGCCATCGCCACTGCCATCGACAACGACGACGTTTACATTCAGAGAGAGAGAGAGAGAGAGAGAGAAAGAGAGAGAGAGAAAAAAAATAGATATTTAAGTAAGAAACACGTGGGGAGAGACGGCAAAATAAAAGCTACGCGTGTGCACGCACAAGAGAAAGAGATAGAGATAAACAACGGACAATGACGGTCAAGGGTCACGCATCAGCCAATAGAAAATTTTTCTTGCACGCAAAGCTTTATTTTTGCTCGACTCCTCATTAATCGCCATTTAGACGATCATTAAAGCGTGTAAGATGGGAGGATAAGGGTAGGACGATAACGAGGCTACTCGATAATATCAATAATAGTAAAGTCGATACATTATATGAGAAAAGGAGAGAGAAAGAGAGACTACTAAGAGAGTGAGAAAGATAGATAGATAGACAGAGAGAAAGCGAGTTAGATATTTTGGGGGTTTCTCAAAGATCGAAGGTACGATGTACCTTTACCCGAGGGGTAAAACGATATCGGGAAATTTTCCGAGGTTCGCTCACGTCGAAGGAGACACGAACTGAGCCGACAGAGAGAGAGAGAGAGAGAGAGAGAGAGAGAGAGAGAGAGAGAGAGAGAGAGAGAGAGAGAGAGAGAACGTAAAAGCGGTAGTATTATCGACGTAACGCGACGTCGCCGTCGTTGCCATCGTTGTCGTCGTCTCCGTCTCGTTTCGTTTCGTGCAAGCGAGGCCTCCTTCGTCGTTGGTTCGAGCTGAGTGTCAGCCATGACGGTGTGTGTTCGTCTCTGGCGATTAGTCACGTTTCGATTTCGTAAGAGCCATCGATCGTCGCGCGAGCGCGCGCTGCGTGCCTTGAAAACGCATCGAACATCGTCGCGTCGCATCGCGTACTTCTCTCTCGACCCGACTCCAGACCCAACACTAACATGATTGCTATCTAATTTCAAATTCGATTCGTTCGAGACATATAAACGGATGGATGGATGGACAGACAGACAGACAGACAGACGGACGGACGGACGGACGAACGGACGACGGACGGATGGATAGACAGACAGACAGACAGACAAAGAGAGAGAGAGAGAGAGAGAGAGAGAAAAAAAGTTTGAAATGTATTCAAATATATATATATTCCGGTGATATATAAGTAAACACACGTATCTGCTGTTACACCGTCGAAAACAAACGTTACTTTTACGAAAGAAAAAAAAAACAAAAAAAAAAAAAAAAAAAACAAGAAAAAAACAAAAAGGAAAATAAAAAAAAAGAAGGAAAAAAAAATATAAACTTTCACTAAGATTGTCTTATACCTACGTACATTGTGTACGATGATACTAATCGAGATAAGAAGTTACGTTTGAGAGAAAGGAAAAAAAAATCAAGGAGAAAGAGAAATGACAAAAAAAAAAAAAAAAAGAAGAAAAAGAGAGAAAAAAATGGATCTTTTCACAATCGTCATATTTATCCGAGTAACTTGGCTGGCCGAAGTCATCGGAAGATTATTATGAGACAAAAAGAGAAATAACAATAATAATAATAACAATAAGAAAAAGAAGAAGAATCGCTTATATAGAGGTACTCTCGAGAAAACGTAGGCGTTAAGGTCCTCCCAACGCGTTATCGTGACCCTCTTCTTTCTCTCTCGCACTTTATAAACGCCCCCGCATCTCGTACGTCGATAAACGAGACGGACAGATAAAGAGAGAGAGAGAAAAGAGGTAATCGGAATAAAATTTCCTTCATCGTATTCTTCGATTCCTTTTTTACGTGATAATATGCATTATTCTAATGGCATTAACGTTCTATTTCCCTTTCACACATACTATAACATATATATATATATATATATATATATATATTCTCTTTCCCTTTCCCTTTCATTTCCTTTTATTTATATACATTCGATCATAATCATTAAACTTTATACTGTTCATTATACAATAATAAGTTTCTCGACTTCTAAACTTATCGTAATAATATATTTATTGATTTGTCTATATACTCTAAGCTCGGTTTTTCTTTTTTTTCTTTCCTTTGCTAATCGCAAAACGGTGGAACGTCTCCCGTTTCTTTCTTTCTTTCTTTTAGACGACGCACAGAGACATTTAAACAGATACAGATGCATACATGCATGCACGCACACGCACACGCACACGCACATAAACACAAACCCACACATACACCGATTTAGGTCGTTAACGGTAAAACGGCGCGGAAGGTTCGCGCTCGCGAAATCGAAGAAGACTCCCGTTACACGCTACTCGCGATTTTACCGCTTTATCGAGTCCAACACTTGCTCTTATAATTATAAGCGTCCTTGTCACGAAAGTATCATCGGATTATTAACGATACTCTCTACGCTATATATACGAGATAATTATAATTTAAAGAGAACACTTGGTTTCAATTGTTTGAACGTTGAACTCCTCCTTTGGTCCAATCTTTACTTTATCCTTTTTTCTTTGATCTTTTTCTTTTCTTAATCTCTCATCGAATATTTCTCATTTCCTAATTGTATATCTTTTTTCTTTTTTTTTTCTTTTTTTCTTTTGCGGATTTATATTTACGATCGATGATTTTCGATCGTAATGTACGATCCTTTAAGAATTTATTTCTCTCAAATCCACCACAACGCGCGTAAAATTATGATCTCCTAAATTTTTCCTAACGATTACGTAGTTTGATATTTATGTATTAAAAGTTTGTTAAGAAAAAAAGAGGGGGGGAAAAAAAGGGAAGAAGATGAATGACGCATTAAAGGGTCAAGTATGAAATTTGATTTTTAATAATCTGCCTTTAAGGAAAAAAAGTTGGTATAATCATTCGTAAGATATAGTAATACGATCCTATCAATCAATTTTTAAAGCCCAATGCATACTTCGTTCTAGAATTACAACATGATATTTCCAATGGTTGGTTTAATATTTATGCTTGTTACATTTCACTCGACCTGTCCCACATATTATTATTATCATCATTATTATTATTATTGTTGTTGTTGTTGCTGTTGTCGTTGTTATTATTATTACTATTATATTATTGCATCCTGGTTATACCTGAATCAGTCGCATCATAGTGTTTCGAAAATTTGTAAGTAAAAAAATATAAAATAAAACAGAAAATGAGCGAACGAACGTACGAATGAATGAATGATACATTAATGAAAACGAATCATGAATTATATATGAAATTTGATTTTAATAATCTATCTTTAACGAAGCAGTTTTGGTATAATCATTTTTCAGATATATCATACGACCATGTCAATTACCTTTTAAATCACTTCGATACACGTGTTTCGTCGTAGAAATAATTACAATGTAATTTTTTTTCTCAACGATTAGTTCAACACTTCCTTTAGAAATGTGTATACAGAATTAAAAAAAAAAAAAGAAAAAAAAAAGGAAATGAATGACGCAATAAAGGGTTTAATATAAAATCAAAAGCGTAATTCTACGGCGTGAAAACTTTTATATGTCAGATATCTCGATAATTTCGATTCCGAACGCAAACTCGTTCTCTCTCTCTCTCTCTCTGTCTATCTGTCTGTCTGTCTGTCTGTCTGTCTTTCTCTATCTTTTTCAAGTCGTTACGTAAATAATCACATAATACGAAACGTTAAAAGCGAGAAAAACGTGGTTCACCTGGGCCACGTCTTTAAGTCGAGAAAGAGAGAGCAAGCGGGGCCCCCACTTCCCTTCTCATCCGTGAAAAACGTATATTTTTTCTTCTCTATTTTTCCTCTCGCTAGGCGAACGTAGATATACATGCATACACGTACTTTGTATGTACATATGACATATATATATATATATACACACGAAGCGCAACAACGGTAACAGTAACAACAACGGCAACGGCAACAACACAACACAACAGCAGCAGCAGCAGCAGCAGCAGCAACGACAACAATATTCGTGTTTGAACTTGCGAGAGTAAGCGCGCTCAATGTGTGCAAAGTAGGTATAGCTTTATATACATATACGTGTTAGTCTACGTGTATATATGTGTGTGTGTGTGTATATATATAATCCGAGATATCCGTTTATCTCGAAGCTTGTCTCTCTGGAGTTTTTATTCTCTCTATATCGATTTCAATCTTTGGAAACACAAACGTGATACGTACGTACGTACGAGTTTGTTGTTTGGGAAAATACAACATTGGGACGGACGGACGGACGGACGGACGGACGGACGGAAAAACAATGCAAAGATTTACGACGAAAAAGTATGCGTTAATCGGATACATTGACGGTTACTTCGCGTCCGACATTACACTCCTTCGATAATTATTGCTCGACGACGATTTCTCAGGAGTTAGAGTGATACCGAAAGAAAAAGAAAACGATAAGAGAGAAAGAGAGAATGTAAAAGAAATATAGTACGAACGATTACGTACATATTTCAACATGGAAGGTAGCTAAAAGCGTGCGGTAAATACAAGAAGGAATAGTGAGACGTTGTTAAAAGACAATTTTCTCTCTCTCACTCTCTCTCTCTCTCTCTCTCTCTCTTCAATCGTGTCTTATCTGTCTATCGTTGTACGAGTAACGAACGAACGAATACGAATAAGTATAGTGGTAGTACTGCAACGGCACAACTACGAAGACTACTGTGCTATAACGATTACAACGACAACTACGGACGAATGCGATGAAGAAGACGAAGAAGCAGCAGAAGAAGAAGAAGAAGAAGTAGAAGACAAGACGCGTATCGTAGTTTGTCCGGCTTGCGTAACCGATTCTTTCGCGTTTCCTTTCGTACATATATAAAGATGTTTTAACATAATATACGAGAAAAACACGGACATTGGTTAAGCCGAAAGTGTTTCTGCACGAATTTCTTCTTCTTTTTTCCCCGTGATCCTAGACTTTTCCTTTATAACGAAAGGAAGAAGGAAAAAACAAAAATAAAAAAAAAGGAACAAAAAAAAAAAAAAAAGACAGAGACACGGGAGCAGAGAGAAGTCATTCGTAATCGTACATATATACACATAATACAAATATACATACGTATATATATATATATATATACACGTATGTACGTAGGTATATACATAACGTAAGTTTCCTTCTTGACGAACTAACGGAATGGTCGGAGCGAACGTGTTCCTTAGTTAGTGTCTACGAAAGAAACTCGAGCGATTCGCGTTCTGGCCTCTGGTAATTCGTCTTATCTAACAACGGCGATCTAGCTAGAGCTCTAACGCTCGGTCTAACCGTCGATTCTCGACGTCTTCTACTGGATTTACTATTATAACATACATACACGTACAAATAGAAAAGCGTGTCTAACTTTGAAACGAACGGAGTCGAAAGTGTAACGAAACGACGAAACTATGGTATATCGACTGAAATGACGATGGAGGAAACCAAAACAAAAAATATAAGGAAAAAATTGAAGAAAGAAAAAATAAAAGAGAAACAGATAGATAGATAGATAGATAGATAAATAGATAGATAGACAGAAAGAGAGAGAGAGAGAAATGTCGACGATCGTTAACCTTGCCTTCTTTTTGCGAGAAGCACGCACTAACCAATCCATACACACACACACACACACACACACAGAGAGAGAGAGAGAGAGAGAGAGAGAGAGAGAAACACTACGTAACGGATGTAAGTACGTATACACGCACGATCGTTAACGAAACGAATTATCGACGACATAAATACATATATACATACGTACATATATCCACCACATATACATACTGTACGTTAAGTATATAAGTACGAAGATCGTCGCAATCGATAAAGAAGAAGAAATCGTCTATAAGACGTTGCTTTGGAGAGAATAAAAAGAAACAAAAAAAAAAAAAAAAAAAAAAAAAAAAAAAAAGAAGAAAAGAAAAGGAAAAAAAAGGCAAAGAAGGAAGAGAAACAAAAAAGTTCGAAAGGACGACCGACGCGTCACGTCGTTGCGCGTTCCGCTCGTCGACGATCCTAATCGTCCTTAAGGACCGATCTTATTACCACCTCGAAAGGAAAGGAAAGGAAGCTTTCGCGTTGCGGCCGTTCCACGTCCTCGTTTCCCGTTAAGATATTTAACGACAACGTTCTCTTACATGAGAAGAAAGAACTAGTCATCGTCATCCTTCTTGTCGTTAGTCGTCGTCGATCAGTCTCTCTCTCTCTCTCTCTCTCTCTCCCTATCTAAATATTTTCAACTTCAAACTGTCTTCAAAATTGGCGCCAAAACAAAAAGACTGTAACAAACGCGACAAACTCACGTAAAAAGAAGTTACGAATTTGGCGCGACTTTCGAACGCGCGTACGAGACAGAGAGAGAGAGAGAGAGAGAGAGAGAGAGAAAGAGAAATAGGGTGGAAAGGTTTGGTAAGTACGTGCGAGCTCCTAAAAAAAGGGCCATCGATCGAGCGACGACGACGACGACGACGACGACGACGACGACGGGATACGACGGGCAACGAGTTCTCGGAAAAATGTCGCAGAAGGACGGAAGGAGGAGAAGGAAGAGGAGAGGCGAGCGGAGAGATGGATGAGTGGGTGAGGGAGGAGGAGGAGGAGAGGGGGGAAGTAAGTCGCGCGCGAATCGGTTCGCGCCGAAGCGTTCGTACGTTCTCGCTGGTGCTCTCTCTCTCTCTCTCTCTCTCTCTTTTTCTCTTTCTCTTTGTTCGTCTCTCTGTGGGTACTGTGTGTACGAGCCATTTATATTGTTGTCTCGCTTACCTAACCAAAAGGAAATATCCCGCGTCGTTGGACGACGCGACGAGAGGCCTGGCCGCCTCCTCCTCTTCCTCCTCCTCCACCACCACCTTCTTCTTCTTCTTCTTCTTCTCCTCCTCGGCTTCTTCTTGCTCGCTCGCTTGGCCTGCCTGACTGCTCGTCGTCGCTCGTTCGTTCTTTCGTTCGAGTTGCCTGCTCGCGATGCCTAAGAGATCGGAGCAAGGCCTTCCAAGTCGCACTTTCGTGAGAGAGGGATTCAGCACAGGTAGAGAGACAGCACACGTACGTACGCGTACGTACGTTCGTTCGTTCGTTCGTCGTTCCTTCTCTTTCTCTCACTCTCTCTCCTCTTCTTTGATCCTCTTCTCTCGTTCTCCTTTTCTCACCGACAACGTTACACACTGCCGTAGTGCCGCTGCTGTTCCTCCTCCTCCTTCCCTTGCTCCTGTCTCGCAAGCAGGCTATCCGTCTTTCTCTATCTTCGTCTCTCACTCACTCACTCACTCACACTCACTCGCTCTCTCTCTCTCTCTCTCTCTCTCTCACCGTCGGTCCTCTCCCCTCGCGCGAGAGTCGAGCCCCGGTACGACGCGTCTCGACGGTGGCGTCGTCCCGAGGAGGATACGAACGGTCGCGGAGAGCGTGGAGAGGAGAGGGCGGAGGGGGGGGGGGGAGAGGGAGATGGCAGGGGCGACGGGGGGTGGTGGCAAAGCGAACGAGCGAGCGAGCGAGCGAGCGAGCGAACGACGAGGGGGTACACCCGTCGCAGCAGCAACTGCCACCAGAGCCGATGCCGTTTGCTAATCGTACTTTACTATTACTCGCCGTACCTTTTCCTTCGTTCCTTCCCACCCTTTCCAGCTGCCCCCCCCCACCGCCCCAGCTCCCGCGCCGTCCTTTCGTCTTCCTCTTCTTCGCGTTTTTATTTGTTATTATATCCTTATATCCGGTATATCGAGGGACACTTTTACTTCGAAAATATAACTATTGTCGTTTTCCCCTCCTCTCCTCCCTTTTACTTTTCCTCTATTTTTTCTATTCTCCTCTTCCTCCTTCTCTCGTAGCACTTGTTTACACTCGGAATCAAAAGCGCGTTATTATTCTATCATCCACCACTAAAATACTATTACTATTATTACTATTACTACTACTTACTATTACTAGAACAACAATAACAACTATTACCGGCCAACACCAATCAACCACACTACCACCACCAGAGCACGAAGAACTCTGCTGCTCGACACCGTTAACTCGCTCGCTCGGTCGCTCGCTTCTTCGCGAAAAAGTACCGCGCGCGCGTCTTTCCACGACGATTCCTTTCTCAATATCTCTCTTTAGTTATCTCTATCTTATACTTATCTATCTTGTCCGTCTATAAACTCGCTAATAACCGACCTTTCTCACTCCGCCAGACGAGCACCGTGCGTCTCGTTTGTCGAATATCTCAACGTCGTTTGTCGTTCGCGCGAATATAAATTCAATAGGACATATATAGCCGAAGACGTACACGCACAGAGATCGCGAAGATGATCGTTTGCACACGAAATAATTGGTCTTCTTTTTCTCTCTCTCTCCCTCTCTCTCTCTCTCTCTCTTCCTTTTTCTTTCTTTCTCTCTTGTTGAAAGTCGTAGCGCGTCCCTGTCTCTATCTCTTTCTCCTTCCTTTCTTCTCTCTCTCTCTCACTCTCTCTCTCTCTCTCTCTCTCTCTCTATCTCACTCTGTCTCTTTCTTTCTGTCTCGACACGCACGTCCGTACGTCGCGGGCGCCGATGGCGGAATGAACCGGTGGCGCCGCGAAACCCGACGACTGCGCCCTCGTCGGCACTACACGCAAATACACCGTTACTACTAACACATCGAGGATACCATCGTATAACCACTACTATTATCTGTTTCTCTCTCTCTCTCTCGCTTCTATATATGTGGGCGCTTCTTCGAGGGAGAGTGGCGCGCACGACATCGACGCTGCACTGATCTCTAGCGATCTTGTGTGATGCTCTCTCCCTCTCTATCTAGCTACGTACGTACGTATGTATGTGTGTGTGTGTGTGTGTGTGTATAATGCGAGTGTAGCAAAGTGCCGCGCGCGCAGACGAAGGGAGAGAGAGAGAGAGAGAGAGAGGGAGAGAGAGAAGAGGATCGCGCACCGGCGGCTACACTCCGCCGAATCTATAATGGATATTCGCACCGACGGACCACCTGGCCCGCCTCTCCCCCCACCTTCGCAACACACACCATCTAACGGGTGTCTACCGATTTACACTCGCGATCGTGACAGGGCCGGATTCTGTCGATTGAGGGCCCTGCGCCTTTACTCTTTCTTTTTTTTTTCCATTGAATTTTTTTTCAACATTTTTTTTAATCGCTTAATAAAGATCGATACAAGAGATCAAATTATTTATTTTTCTCTTTTTCCTTTTACGGAGAATGTCAATTGCCGAATGAAAAATGCTACTTTGAATGAGAACGGTTATATTTATAATAAACCTCGCTCTCTCTCTCTCTCTCTCTCTCTCTCTCTCTCGATTGGTCTATACGTTTGTTAACATTTTTCGAGAGATACTACTTTCGAAAGTTTTTCGTGTTTCCCCTCGTCGACGCGTGAATAATTAGGTCAACGTTAATTGGCGCGGTTAACTAACGACCAACGCTCGATACTACCCGACACAAAGCACGGATATTAAGCGAGCTAGAACCTGGCCCCAACGCTTTGATTATTACGTACGACGGCGAACGATAACCCGTAATTTTGCCGATTAGTTAATCAGGAAAATTAACCCGGAAGCGAGTCGTTTGTTCGACCAGAGAAAAAAAAATAAAATAAGAAAAAAGAGCAAAAACAAAAACACAGAAGAAGAATACAAAATGAAAAGAAGAGAGAGAGAGAGAGAGAAGAAAAATAAAAAAGATCGATCCTACGGGATAAATTTTTGACTTTAGAGTATGGATTCGTACATAAACGAAGGTCGAACTCGTTTGATTCGTACAAGAGAGAGAGAGAGAGAGAGAGAGAGAGAGAGAGAACTCCTTTTCGAAGAGAGCATACATTAAAAGTTACGACGTTGGTTGAATCCTCGCTTTCGCCTCGACCTTTCTTCTCGTTAGAGCAAAGCAACGATCAGAGAGAAACACTGATCGCTCGTCATACTACTCTCTCTTTCTCTCTCTCTCTCTCTCGCTTTTGCACTTACAAATTGCAAGGCACGATCGTATCCGATGATGATCGAAGAGAGTTACGAGCCGCCCCTCGTCGATCTTTCATTTTTCCGATCGATTTCTCGATGCCTTCCTTCTCCTCCTCCTCCTCCTCCTTTTATTTTTTTCCTTATCCTTCTTTGATTTCGATCAATGATTACGTCATACCTATCGCGTTGAAAATAATTTGAAAAAAAAAGATTATGTTCGATAAAATAGTTGCGAACTCGTCTTAACCGGATTGTTCGACGTTATCTAAGAGATTCTTTTACATCCCATATTCCTCCCCCTCTTCCCATTCACCTTTAAAAACGAAACTGAACGTAACAGAGAGAGGCGCGAGAAATCTGAAAAAAAGAAAGAAAGAAAGGAAGGAAGAAAAAAAAACAAATCTTTTTTCCCGCGCTTTTTCACGCGCTCGACGTCGGCGACGAGCCGTAAACGTGGCGCGTGCTCGTTGCGAAAAAAAAAAAAAATATATATATATATATATATATATATACGTATATATATATATATCGTCGTAACGCATTTAACGACGTACTATACTCCTAGCCGCACAAAAACCTATCGATTCATGTACGATCGAAAAAAAAAAAGAAGAAAGAAACGAAAGGAAATCTTTTGCGAAAACGAGATATGTGAAAACTTAAAATCAAATCTCTCAGATTGAAACGATCGATCGTGCGAAATTGTCGCCGAAAAGGATCAGCTTTTATATAAAATAAACATTTTGAAAATCTATCCTGATCGCTATAACACGATCGATGCTTTTTTACAAAAATGGCGATTTTTGACGTTGATTTAAATTCGACGAGTTCCTTATACGTCTAGGAGGAATAAGGAAGGCAATTGAAAAAAAAAGCAAAAGAAAAGAGATATGAAAAGAAAAAAAGAGGGAAAGAAAGGAAAAGGAAAAATATAAAAGAAAGAAACGTGAGACGAATCTCACATATAAATAATTGAATAAATTGAAATAATTATTCGTTTGGATCGTTTTAAACGGGTAAGAATATCCTTCCGTTTTTCGCCAATTGAAATTCTCTTCAATTTCCCCTCCTTTCGCGTCGAGAAAAACAAGATGAACTCAAAGAGCGTTTATTTTCGAAGCGGCTAACCATATTATTTCTACGAGCGGGGGATAACTACGATAAGGTTGATACGTTTACCTCGTTACTTTCCTGTCATAATCGTAATAAAACCACCGCCGTACTCGAACTCTGCTCCCTGTAACTACGTTAATTGGCCTCTGAACAGGCCGCTGCAAGCTGCGTGACCCGAGCACCGCACCTAACGGGTGTCTTCGTAATATTAATGTTACCTTGAATATCGTTGAATAATTATACTTTAGAAAATATTTATTCGCTTTATAACTCATCCTGCAACTCGTTCGCGCTGTGTTAGTCCTCGAAAACTACATTAAATTAATGTTACATTAAATTGTCTCAAACGAACGAACGAACGAACGAACGAAAGTTCAGGGAGTATCTCTTATTGAAAATTATCTAAAGGATTATGATAATGATGATGATGACAATAATCGTAATAACGATGACGACGATGATGATAATTAATAGAAAAAATAAAGAAAAAAAAAAAAAAGCAAGAAGGAAAGAAAGGGGAGAGAGAAAAGAAGAAGAGAAAAGAAAAAGAAAAGAAGGAAAAGAAAAGGGAGAAGGAAGGAGAAATGGAAGATGAATTTTTAATCTCGTAAATCGAGTCGTTTCTTCGAAACTCATTAATCTCGAGAAGGCAAGGAGATGCGTACGACTCTTCGCACTTTGCCATCCTCCTCCACCAATGCTAACCACCACCTCCTCCACCTCATTCTTCTTCTTCATCTTCTTCTTCTTCTTCTTCTTCTATTTCTACTTCTTCTTTCGTCGTCGTCGTTGTCGTCGTTGCGCCGACTCGGAAGCCTCATCGTTGCTTCGTTTCCCATCCAGAGAAAGAGAGGAGTCGTTCGTTCGGTCGCGTAGCTCGCGGTCCATGGCGTGCGAAGGGGAAAAGAAAGGGAGATATAAAGAGAGATGGAGAGAAAGAGAGAGAGAGAGAGAGAGAGAGAGAGAGAGAGAGAGAGAGAAAGGAAAAGGACGGGTTGGCGGCTTGAACGAGGTAAAAGAGAGTCAGAACGAGTGAGAGAGATAGAGTGGGGGAGGGGAAGGGAGAGGGTGGGAGAGAAAAGGTTCGCGTCCTCTCTTCGTCTTCGGACGTGGCGATACGCGTTGGAGAATCGTAGCCAGTGCCCGTGGCTATCTCTTAGCTTGACTCGTGAAAGCCTAACGAACGTTCTCCTCTCCTCTCCTCTTCTCTCCTTTCCTTTCCTTTCCTTACCTACCTTCTCCTCTTCTCTCTCTCTCTCTCTCTCTCTCTCTCCCTCTCTCTCTTCTTCTTCTTCTTGGTCTCCTCGTACGCGGATTCCTTTTGTCGCCGCGGACTCTCGAGAGGGAACACCTGCGACGCGAGTAAAGGACACGCGAGCGTTTAATCGTTCAACAATTCTCTCTCTCTCTCTCTCTCTCTCTCTCTCTCTCTCTCTCTTTGTCTATTGATCTATCTATCCTTCTCAGTTGAAACTTTGTTGCTGTTATTGTTATTATTATTATTATTATTATTATTATTATTATTATTATTAGAAATAATCGAGCAGTAAACGATCGTTGTGAAATAATCAGCTTTATCAATTAAGTTTATTATTTAATCGTTACTTCTATAAATCCTATATGCATATGTACATACATACATATATATATATATATATGCATATTCGGCATGTACATATGCGTCCATATCTTATATCCATTAATTGTCGATATAATCGATACTCTACGTACTTTATACGTTTTCGTTTAGTTTAAATTAAGGATGACAGGGAGGGGGAGGAGAAAGAGAGAGAGGAAAAAATATCTTCATCGCAGAAGAATCCTTCTTGTTAATTGAAAATTTATTTTTAGTTTAGACCATAGTACTAGAATATATATATATATATGCTTTAGAATATGTACGCGTATATGAAAAAGAGGGAAGGAAATGAGAGAAAAAAAGAGGGAAGTAAAGAAAAGAGAAGAAAAATCTATCTCCAAAGAAGAAAATTCGGTATTATCCTTGGCATCCCTCAACGTGCAACGGCACAACACCATTTCGTTCCTTCTCGACATAGCCGAAAATAGATGGCAAAGGCGCGTGCGAGAAGAGAGCGAGAGAGAAAGATGGAGAGAGAAAGACAGACGGACAGGGGGGAAAAGAGAGAGAGAGAGAGAGAGAGGGGGGGGAGATAGAGAGATAGATAGAGAGAAAGAGAGATACGAGAGGGAAACCGACAAAAATGGCCCGTTGTGGGACGATAGGTCCGGGGCTTCGCTCGTTGAAACTCGCACGACTGGAACGAAGGATGCCGAGGGATCGATAGGACGATATAATGGACGAAGCACGATGTATCCTTCGTTCGTTCGTTCGTTCGTTCGTTCGTTCTCTCTCTCTCTCTCTCTCTCACTCACTCACTTTTATTCGGGTCTCATTCTCACTCGTTACGTTTCGTATCTTGCTAATGAATTTTATAAAAGAGACGTTTCTCCATCCAGCAATGTCTATATACACTTTATACGTAGGTGTGCATTCCGATTGCTAAAAGTACCAGCAGACGCACGTACATACGTACAAACGTATGATATATATATATATATATATATATACATACATATACCATATATACGATCTTTATCTCTCCCTTCGGAGTAGACGCGAGACGTTCCGCGAACGCGATCTTTCTTTTCGTTTATACGCCCGAAGAATTTTGTTGAGGACGCGATCGAAATCCATGATTTTTCCTTTTTTTTTTCTTTTTTTTTTTTTTTGTTTCCTCTAACCAAAGATATCCTAAGAGTACAAACGTAACGAGAGAAAATTCATTTAAAATCGTCAAATATTCGCAACCTTTTACGACCTTATGCATCTCATTTATTTTCTTTTTTCTTTTCCTTTCTCGATTCTCTCAGGCATATATCTCATTCGCGTATCACATAAAATCGAATTAACGTTTGATCCTCGATCAATCCGATCTAATTTCTAAACGATCTTAATGATCATGGAACGGAAACGACGATGTAGGTTTTCGTTCGAAGAAGAAAAAAAAACAAACAAACAAAATAGAAAAATATCATTCCTATGAAGCAGGATAACAGATAGATCGATAGACGCCAAATCGATCCTATCGATCGCGAGATATACATATCTCTATCGAAAAATAAAATATCCATCATTTCTCTAAATCTAACGCATATTAATATTTACGCAACTATCGAGTTTATTATTTCTCTTTCTCGTCCGATAAATCTCAAATGTCATTGGGGTCGTCACCTATGTTCTAGTTTTTATTATTTTTTTCTTTACATCGAATATTGAAATTATTAAATGACATTGTCTTATGTATTACTCCCTCCTTCTCCCTTTCTCTCTCTCTCTCTCTCTCTCTCTCTCTCTGTAGACAATATTGACATCTAGTTAAAAGATCGGCTTTGTTTATTTCGAACGAAAGTTTACAAGATTTCCTTATTCCATTGTAGCCACTATGGCAAGCACAATTTCGAACCAGGGGAGCGAGAGAGGGAGAGAGAAAGAGAGAGTAGAAAAAAGAGTGCCAGAGGAAGAGATAGATAGATACTTAGAGAAAAAGAGATAGGGGGAGAGAGAGAGAGAGAGAGAGAGAGAGAGAGAGAAACGATGCTGGTCGCGTATGGATCGAGCTTCAGAGATGGCAGAGAGCGCGGATCTCTTTGTGCGGTGCGACGGCCGGAGGGTCGTCTTCTTCCTTCTCAACCAACCCCCCTCCCTCCCTCCCACTCCCCCCCGTCCGCCGCTGTCGCTGCCGTTGCTGCTGCCGCCACCACCGCCAGCATCCTCGTCTTCTTGGCTCGAGACCCTTCCTCCTCGCCCCTCGAGTCTGTCCTCTCACGCGGCCAAGTCATCTCGTTTAGGTCGTACGAGAGGAGGACGCTGGCGGATGCGAGAAAAGAGAGACGACAGCATCTCTTTCGTTCTATGTCTTTATCTCCATCTTTCTCACTCTTTCTCTCTTTACTTCTTCGTATGGCAGGATATATGACTGTTGTATATACGTGTACATATACATATATATATATATATATATCCGCATATATGTACGTATGTACGTACTTTGCGTTATATGCACGACCTCCTCTCCTTCTCTTTCACCTCTCTTCTTCCATCTTCTTCGTCTTCGTCTTCTTCTTCTTCTTCTTTTGCCTCGGCGTCATCTTTTTCTTTTTTCCCCCTCCCCCCCCCCCCCGCCCCATCCATCCACCTCGCCGCCACGTTTCCTTCGTATACGTTTGGGTACGTGTGTACGTAAATATATATGTACATTTGATCTCTATGTGTGTATGTGAAAGCGCAAACGCCCGTGCGGTTCGGTGCACGCGTTTTTGCACGGCGTCGCGCGCCACCGAGCCCAAGTCGGCTACCCGAAGCACTATTACGAAGAAGCTCCTGGGCTAACTCGAGTCACGTGACCCGGCTAATCGGCCCTAGCGGGAAACCCGAAGAACATCGAAATCTTACGAACTTTATATTCATCGTTTACCTTCTTCTTCTTTCGCTTCGATTCCATGTATTCTTTCTTCGATTTGACAAATAGCCATATGATAAGCGTTAACGAATTATAATGCCAATTATATTTCTAACGTAAATGATCGACAAAAGTGATGAAAGTATAATGATCGTGAATTTTTTAACGATGCGAAAGATATCGAGATATTGTCCTTAATTCGTGATGCCAAAAAAACGCTCATCTCTATCTGTCTCTCATCGGCTTTTAACCAGTTCGATGTTACCGTTCTTTTTTGTGTTTTTTTTTCTCTTTTTTTCTTTTCTTTTTTTCTTTTTTTTCTTTTTTTTTTTTTTTTTTTTTTTTTTTTTTCTGAGGAACGGAAATTGCGGCGTACCTAAACTCGACGGTAAATTTAGATTACGCGTAACCGACTTGGAGACGAGTTAACGTTTGTAAATCAACTAGGACAATATTTGAGCGATACGAGATTTCGATGAAATCTCGTTTCCGTTCTACCTCTCGTCGATTGTCTCGATATCGATTGACTCTCGATAGAACCGTTACACGATGATCACGAAATTATTGCGATCTGTTAACTGTCAAAGAACTGATTCTCCTATATTTGATGGATATGCGTCGAGAGCTTTCGAATTATTTTTGAAAAAAAAAAAAAAAAAAAAAAGAAAGAAGAAAAAAGAAAATAAAAGAGCAAAAAAAAAAACGAGAAAAAAGAAACAAAAAAGAAAAGAAAAAATGTTTCGTTAAAATTTACAGATCGAAAAATCGAAATAAGATGAACTCTTAGCGACATCTATTCGTGCCGTCAACTACTTAACAAATCATTTCTATTTTCATCTGTAGATAAAGTTGTTGAATCAATCGCCGTAGGTATTGAAGTGATCTGCAATACCGACAGTGGTATCTCGAAAAAGAAAATATCACTTTTGTTCATAACATATGCGAATTCAATGACAGATACGGACAAAATATGAACTACAAGCGCAATAGGAAAGCGTTATCGCTTATTGTGTCGGTGTATAAACTTGTATTGGAGTTACACTTCTCTCGCGTCTAACTTACGATTGAGTTGTTGATGCGTAACAAAAGTTTTTACATATATAGTAAAAATAGTAAAACATTTGACAAAAGTAAGGAAAAAGCATGTGTCAGATGATACTTCTCTAAAGATAGATTAATTGACAAATGTTTGTTAATTTTTACAAATTTAATATATTTTGTCTCTGATCAAATCTATAGAAAATAATCGAAATATATTTAAGCATTCGCTAGTTCTAATAAAATGATTATTTTATCTTGCTACTATATCTAATCTGTTTATCTATCTAAGTATAATTATCAATATAAAATGTTCTTAAATATTTTTGTAACACATAATTAGCAAGAAAATATCTTGAAAAATATCTTGCAAAATGTGAAGAATAGAAGATTGTTCATTACTTATAATTATTGAAAGAATCTAAATGAAAATAGATCGAAAGAAAAACGAAAATAAAAGAAAAGAAAAGAAAATTCATTTTTCAATTTATAAATTATACTTATATCGAATATTATCGATTGAATATTATGAATTATTTATTAATAAAATCGAATGTATAGTAAAACGTAATATGCATTGAATGAAAGAAAAATTGAACGCTTAATTCTAAAAAGGTATGATTTAATGCGTAATAAAATTATCAAAATCTATTGAAAAAGTTAGTCGCACGATGATTTTTCTTTTAATGGGTACATATAAAACGTGCAAAGTTATTAATTACACTCGTTTATATATTAATAAGATGCACTGCTTTATGTAAATGTAATAGCTCGAACTTACGAGCGATGCTAATCACAGCGAAGATGTTAACGCGTCGAAGTATCGTGATAAACTGGCACGTTTACGCTCGAAGCCGTAGCCCGAGGTCATGAAACTGTTTACTATTATCGTCGATCAACGTCTAAGTCGTGCGGTTATGTTTATTAATGATATCGTACGTACATACATATACATATAACACGTGAAAGAAATTCATTAGATTTATATTTTCAATGTATATTACGCACAAATTTCTTTTAACATTGTAATATATTAATATTACGTTTTATTCATTCCTTTTAATATTTAATTAACTTACGAATGTGTACATGAATTATTTCGTTATTTAATTATTTAATGACGCGTTGGATGCCTTCAAACGGATATGACAAACAAAAAGACAAATAATGTATTTTGTAAACATTTTATTTTTCTTTCTCATTTCTTTCTTTTTGTTTTTTCTTTCTATTTTTTTTTTTTTTTTTTTTTGTTTCAAGTTGTTTCAAACATCCAAGGATTATTATCAGGGGGATTTGTGATAATATGCGAATAATTATAATTAAATCATCGAGATATCATTTCTACTGCGTAATATGTTTATTTGCGGCTTCTTTTATTTATTTATTCATTCATTTATTTATTTATTTATTTATTTATTCATTTATTCATTTATTTACTTTATATTATTCTATTGATTAATGTATGTTATTGATTGTACAAGTTACATCGAATAAGGCAACGATACAAGCTGTAGTGGAGTGAAGATAAGACTATGATTTGCATGTTATTTACTTCAAAAAATATAAATTTATCCTTCTCTTATTTGTATTAACGTTAGACCATTCGTAAAATATAACAACTGTGTTATCCTCATTGTTATTCGATGGTATTGCGAAATCACGGAAACTATAAGTAGCACCATATTAAATATGTACAGAAATTTCAATATATTACATGATGTGTTTGTATGTAGGAGAAATTAAATAGAATTATTAGCTGAACTCTTTGTTTTTTCTTTCTTTTTTTTTTTTCTTTTTCTTTTTTTTCCACTTGAAGAAACTAATAATACATTTTTTTTTTTTTTTTTTTTTTTTTTTTTGAAATAACGTGCTACGTTCGACGTAATAAAATAAGTACCGTGCGAAACTATATATTTTACTTATAAGTGTAGCCGTAATTATTTCAATTTCATTATTTCAAATTTTTTAATAATTTATCATTGTACATATTATTATTTCGTATTATTTCATTTAATTAGACGAAGAGAAGTTTATTCTTTGGAAAATAAGATTGACTTTAATTTCGTGAAATGTCTGATAATGTTTAATTACGGCCAACTATAAGCAATGAATTGTTGTATCGCATTGTGAACACACACATATATATATATATATATATATATATATGTATATAAATTTAAAATAGATAAAAGTTGTTTGTGAAAGTGCACGTGTATGTGTGTGTGTGTGCGTGCGCGTATGCGCTAACATTTAAAGAATATTTTTTGCACGAGATTTATTTCGTTTAAATCGTTCTAATCAGAAAGTGATTACTAAATTTATATATCGCTACTAGCAGCCTAATATGGAAAACATTACAGCACAACAACATTCTTCCATCCTTCGCAAACATACATATTAACTCACACAATGCAATATACACATTTAAGATGACAGCGAAAATAATAAACTTTCTTTAATCGTGAGCAACTATATAATGATGATAATAATAATGATAATAATAATAATAATAATAATATTAATAATATTAATAATAATAATTAATAATAATAATAATAATATTAATAATAATTGCCAACTTTTGGGAGTCATGGCAATTATTATAGTTTTGCATTTTGAAAGTTTATAATCCGTCTTATCGTTAACCTCCTACAAGAATCAGAATGATAACCGGTAATAAAGTACATTTTTGTTACTATGATATATTAGGTACATGCCCATTCTACTCGTTTGCCATAGGCAACGTAATTAATTTGTGCCGCTTCCTCTTTACAGGTTTACAAAACAGGATATACCTGTACGCATGGCACGAAGCAGCAACGCCATTAAACACTGATCCGATAATCTTAAGCATACAAAAATAAATTATAATAATGATTGTGTATCTCTGGGCTTACACATGTACAGTGAATACTATGTTTATTATATAATATCTATACATATGTATATATATATATATATATATATATATATATATATATATATATATATATATATATATATAGATATAGATATAGATATATAAATATATTTTAAAGTATAGAATCCCCCCCCCCCCCCCTTTTAATATTTACTCGTGATTTAACGGAGTAAAATAAAAATGCTTTTTCATCGTTAACGATACACCTAGGAGAATTGTTAAGTGTCCGTTGCCATTTTTTTTTTTCTTTTTATGTAATAATAATTTATTTAACGTGTGTCCAGAAACAAATAACTCGTAGGAATCATATCTCATTTTATCTAAATCAATACAAATACTGTCCTGTTTCTGTTGATAATTCGGGCAAAAACAACGGATGTCTTATGAAGCGTATTTGAATAATAAAGCTTCTCCTAGGTGTCCTTACATTATTATTAATCGCACCACGACGTCTGCTGGTGTATGCTTTGGCTGCAGTAAATTATCTAGAGAATAAAATGATCAAAATTATTTTTCTTTTATCTTTTTCTTTTCGTAGAACGTTGTCGTTGATCTTTGAAAATACTTACCTACGTAGTTTAAACAGTTTCCGTAAATTACAGATTTCTGAAGGCACAAACGACTAGGAGTGACGTTGGGATGGCCCAAAATGATCGGAGCGAAACTGCCGATCCTTTGACTGTAAAATAATAAAATAATTAATGAAAAATAAATAACCGAACATTATATCACGTTGATAAAAGTTTTACTTACCACTTGCTGCCTCTTCAGAATTATTATTATCTATAAAATGAATAATGTTTTACTTTAATATTTTCAATTAAACAATAATTACGTTTAATATTAAATAAGATTTTACGTACCGTCTTCTGATTCATTAGAATTGTGATCTATAAAAAGGGGAATGATAAATTTACATTAGACGTGTCATCATTTTAAATTAAACAATAACTGAAAATATTATTATATAGAAATATTTCTTACCCCTCATGAACGTGTGAGGAGCAGATGGTTGTGACCATCCAAAGGAATTCCTAGCTACGAGGATCGCTTCGTAAGATCCATCATCAAGGCCATTGAGAGTATGTTCCACGATATATTGATTTCCTTTGCCATCTATTACACGAGGTTCGATTTCTTGCCATTTTTCGTCTCCTTTGCGACGATATTTAAGCTTTAAACACATCGTACCAAACACAGTTATCATATATATATATATATATTTCTTTTTTTTCGGATATTATTATACATGATGAGCCAAAATTATCCATGCGATTTTACTAATCAATTAATCTTTCGCAAAACTTTTTAGATTAATTTTACAAGCTAAAAAACAAATTAAATTATGAAATTAAATAGGGCTGCACTGCGGACGATTTGAGAAAAAAAGATTTGCATGTAAAAAAGAGTATGCGATTTTTAAAAGTCGCTTAGGAATCTTTTTGCCTCACCTCATATGTAACACTTGTTAAATACATTTATCAACATACTATGTACTGTGTAATCGGAGAGTAACTTTCGAGACGCCATTTTAAAATAAGACTGTCGTTCTCGTCTTTCAATAACTCGGCCCCGTAGATGGTTGCTTGCGATGGAGCTCCTAAAAAAAAAAAAAAACAAAAAAATAGAAAAGAAAAGAAAAAAAAAAGACAGAAAAAGAAAAAAAGATTAATCTTCACTCTTAATATCTCTTATAATCTTAATAGAAAAGTATATATTATCTTTCGCTTTTTCCGTCGACGAAAAAAAAAGAAAAAAAAAAAAAAAAGAAAAAAAAGAAAAAAAAAAGAGAAAAAAGAAAATAGAAAAAATACATATAAAATTTACCAGTAAGAGAGATGGTTCTGCTATCTTGGCCCAACTCGTTTTTGGCTTGACAGGTGTACTCTCCTAGGTCCTGTTCGGACGTATGCATAATCCTGAGAGTGTGTCTTAATTTATTTTCCTTTCGCGAGATCCTTCCTCTCTTAGGTAGTTCTTTCTGATTTTTATACCAAGTCACGTTTGCGGGTGGGTGAGCGTGAACGATACACGTGATCTCTGACTCAACGCCGGCTCCTGTGTGTACAATTTCACGTTCCACTTCGATCTCCGGTGCATCTATGTTCAAAGAGAGAAAGAGTGAGAGAGAAAAAAAACAGAAAGGTTTTATTGAATATTATCAAAACGTTGATAAAAACAAAAAAAAAAAAAAGGAAAGAAAAATAAGATTCTATTGTACTAACAATTAACAATGAGATTAATGCCAGAATGCGGTGGATTGTCCATTCCATTGTCTGCTAAACATTGATATAAACCAACATCGTGTCTTCCAACTTTGTATATGGTAATGTAATCACCATGGATCATTGTATGTTTGTCATTGTGTAACTTTTTTTCCTAAAACGAACACGATACATTAATATGTATATATATATATATATATATATATATATTAATCGATATGACGAAGGACTGTAAGTACAGGGAATCGGCCAAAAGTAAGTTTCGTATTGATCTGATAATTAAATAAGTAAATAAAAAAAAAAAAAAAAAAAAAAAAAAACAGAAAAAAAAGGAAAATGAAGGAATATATCGAAAAAGAGTAAATTGATTTTGGAATATAATTTAAGAACTTTTACCTTTCAATAATTTAACAACTTTTAACCTTGTCTTTTTATAATTGAAAGGTAAATTATTTGTGTAATTAATTAACTCGACAATACCTTATGATACCATTTCAATTCCTTCGGAGGTGGTTGGACTCTGGTGTGACAACCCAAGGTAACATTTTGACCCTGTCTAACTTCTACCTTATTCGATGGTGTGACGCGTATTGTTGGTACCGAAGATGACGTAGATGTCGTCGATAATGACGATACGGTCGTAACCGATGGCGATCTATCGTTAGGAGGGTCGACGAGTAATCTGTGCGTGATCGTAATAGGTTTATCGCTTAGAATACTGCAGGAATAATTGTCAGATGTGTCGTTAACCGTCGTATTGTAGATCACCAAGCTGTTATCCGGTGTTCTAACGATTCTATTCTTATCCTGTGTTAAAGCGTTATCGTCGCTGTAGAGAAACTCGTCGTCCTTCTTCCATACGACCGCAAAAGAATCTGGAAAAGATTCAAGGGACGATGATTCATCGATATATGTATATCATCGTTATTATTAAGGACGCGATTACAACGAACATATAAAATTACGTGTTATATTATAAAATATCGTCTTCTATACTTGAATTATTTTACAACGATATTTTTAACGAATTTTTTATATCAGATGTAATTTTGATAAGTATAACGTTATTATTAATAAGGAATAAAAAAAAAAAAGCTAATTATTCTTTTATCGGGGAAAATAGGTAAATTGGATAATTGCGAGGATTTATAAATTGGTTAAAAGAAAGAGAATCTTTTTTTTTTTTTGTGGTTTTTCCTTTTTTTTCGTCCATTCTTTTTCTGTTTTTTTCTTTTTTTCTTTTTTCTCTTTTCTCTTTTTTACGAACCTGCATTCGATGTCAGACAAGGCAGCATAACGGTAGTTCCACTTCGTACGCGTTTACTCTCCGGATTCGATTTAATTTGTGGTGGTTCCTCGATGGTATCCGGAGAATCACCTTCATCGTCGTTTTGAGAATAATCCTCGCTGTCTTCGGCCTGTGCGTCATCGTTGTAATCGAGATCCTCAAAGTTCTTCGATGACGGTTTACACCAGCCTAAAAATCCATAATAATAGAAATAAACGTATTGTATAAGAAATCCATGGGAAGAGAATCATTGGTATTAAATAAAATTTCAAGTTTTCAAAGATGCGATATATAAACGATCATGACCCGTTCTCGGCTCTCGGCACAGATTTGATTACGCAGAAGGCACGAAACGATTCGTTTACCAAATACCACGAACCGGCTGCACGAAGTTGAAATTAGATTTCTAGTCCACGTATGCCAGCCTGATTTCAGGACAGCCTGTGTATAAGCACATCAGAGATTCTAATAATACACGACGACGACTAGAAAGAGCAACAGAAAGAAAGAAAAAGAGGGAGGGAGGGAGAGAGAGAGAGAGAGAGAGAGTACCATAGCCAATCCTTGCTTCGACAATGGCTGCCTTCCTCTTTCATCCATCTATCAACGATTTATTTCCACACGTTACGAACAAGGTAATTGGCCAAATAAAAATGAATAAATCCTATCAAAGATGTCCAAGAAGATATGAAATAAGAGGTTCCACGCCTCTTAACAGTTTCGTGTCTATACTCGGTTTAACCTCGTTTTTTCTTTTTTTTTTTTTTTTTTTTTTTTTTTTTTTTTTTAGGTTCGCCGTTTCTAACTAACCTCTGCTACTATTAAGGCGGCGGCGGCGACGACGACGACTACCATGTTGTACGATTTTCAGATACACAGGTCGAACCACACCCTCGAGAAAAAAATGGGTTGCACTACTTGCCAACCCCCTCGGTTCACTAGTCTCTTTTCGTTTTATGTATATATACATACATACATATATGTAAAGTATATATATATATATACACATATACATTAATGTATGTATATATTTGTCATTCCACGACATCAAGTCGCCACACGTTAACACCATTACCTCAAACCTCTTATCACAAGGCATAGGAATATTCATAGTTATGCATACTCCCGGCAATCTCGCCTGACCTATCGGGGTAAATGAAAAATGTTGAAACATCCCCTCTATATACGACAATATCGTCTAGAAACATATATATATATATATATATATATATATATATATATATATATGTATGTACATGTAATCTCGATGGAAAAATTAATTGTCTGATAATAATACTGCCCATGTATACATATGAAATATATAAAGAACGCATCGACACCATTGAATTATTTAACATATCACTTTACCAATCGTTCATCAAAAACGATCATTTATAATATACACTCGAAGAATAATAGTCGGAGATAATATTTGATCAAAATAATATACAGAAGCCGGCTATGAATCCGGGCTAATGGTCGGTCAAGCTTCTACTACCACTACATACAACCTACGCAGGCCAGCTTCCAATTAGCTAGCAACCCCACAAGTCCCTTAGCAACGACCCAGCTTTTATCCACATGGAAGGCGCCATGGTGTCCCATAGATTAATCCATTTTCACCCTGAACGGTCTATAGACTATTTCATTCAAGATACATGTTATCCACCGGAAGAACGTCCATTTTTCTCTATTCTCATTCTTTTTCTTTTTTTGTCTTTTGCTTCCTTTCTACGTGATTATGTCTTAAGTAAAAAAAAAAAAAAAAAAAAAAAAATAAAGAAAAAAGAAAAAACAAAGAGAATGATGAGAATTGTACGATCGTAAGTACTCCTTCGATCGACCATTAATCTCGTCGAACGTATTATCGAAAAACTTAGACATTTCGTCTAAACACAATGTCCCTTTGTTCGAGAAAATGATCAAACGAAAGTACTAAGAGAAATCTATTTAGAGTGATAGAGTTAGGATGACCTATTTTTTTTTTCCCTATTTAATGAATTGTGATCACACAAAGGTGTGGTTTCTCGAGCGATTCATTCGACACATCGAAATTAGGATATTCGTGACGACCTTGTTCCGTTTTTTCCACGTAAATCTTTTTTTGCTGTTGTTGTTTCTTCTTTTTCTTTTTTTTTTCCCTTTTCTTCTTTCTTTTTTTTTTTTTTTTTTCGATTCATCAGACCTTACTCACCGAATAATAATAAAGTATTTCTCGACGATAAGGGATAACAATTTCCTGTATATAAGACGATCACGTATATGATCGAATAATCGCCATCGTTGGCGTTTATGATGGAACGAGTACGAAGAGAGACACAATTGCGAAAGGACGAAAAACGTGTCTCATCAATTTCGTTTGTGCGTGCGTATGTGTGCGTTTGAGTGTATTCTTTTTGTTTTGTCTGTTTGTTTGTTGTTTTTATTTTTCTCCCTTTTCTTTCGATCAGAAAAAAGAGACGAAGTCGCGAAGTATGCGTGACGAACGTGCAAAGGAGACATAACGGACGTGATCAAAAACCGCAAACTTTATTTTGCATTAGGCACACGACGCTAGGTCCGATACCGATGATGTCACAGACTGTAATACAGACTGTAGAGGACGATCGACGAAAAGAAAAAAGAAAAAAAAAAAAAGAAAAGAAAAGGAACAAGAAAGGGAAGAAAAAAGAAAAAGGAAAAGAAAAACTGCCTTTGCTACCAACAGCTCGGCTATCCCACGGACACGTCATCCTTATACTCATCCAGAGAGGGCGGGAGGAAGAGAGACAGACCGAAATATGCATGCATATTTTCGTATGATTCGCGCGCTACATAGTAACGTGGATATATGATTAAACTGCCTTGTTCTCGTTCACAATTTCTACGTGATAGGAAAGTTTATAAAGCAAAATAAACGATAGTAGAAATTTTACGTTTCCATTCAAATATGACGAATTTAATCTGATTATATTATTATATATACACGAGAAAAATCTATCTGACCGAGATACGATATTATCTCGAGTTTTTAATGAGTTAATCTGTATCAGAGAATTAAAAATTAAATAAATTTAGATCGCTTTAATAAAATCAAGGATAAATGTGTCCTTGTTTTTTTTCTTTTCTTCTTTTTTTAAAAATTATTTACGAGCAAAGCGTCATCTCGCTTTATCTTGCAGAGAGGTCCAAGATATGCGTGTATCATTTTAGTACATGTATATATACATACACACACATATATATGTATATATATCTGATGAGTTATAAACGGTCAGCCTTTGTATCATATAAATCACAGGACGATTCGTAAATTCTCTAACGGCGTTACGTATGTATAAGTATGCATGCATATATATATATATATATATATGCATATATTTTGTGTACCTTGAAAATATCAGAGTGTAGACAATTGTGACTTTTCCGCTGTTCCTTTCAGAACCAGAAATAGGTAATTTTAAATGTAGACGTTATCTCATATACGCTTACTTGTTTATTAGCTTACTTGTTTATTTATTGGGATTTGCTTGTTTATTTACTTACTTGTTTGCTCGCTTGAACTACGAAGCTCTCGATAAAACAAAGTCAATCTTTTTATAATAGAAATGACATAATGGGATAAGAGTACGTTAGCTAACCAGAACAGCTTTATCATCAGTCAAAAACTATTACGATGTATGTACGTTCAAACTTATTTTTACACGATTCGTCACGAGTCCTGATGATACATACACACACACACACACATATATATATATATATATATATATATATATATATATATATATATATATATATATATATATATACATTCACAGATTCGCATACATACGTTATATTTGTCGAGTAACCAATAATATAAGAAATCTCGTTAGAGAGAGAGAATTACATATTTGCGTATTTTCCAAATCTTCTATTTGCCAATAAAACCAACCTACAATAAAGTAAAATAATTTTTGGCCTTCGATGAAGTATTATTTACATCCGATCGTATTAAAATAAGATCATCATCTCTCTCTCTCTCTCTCTCTTTCTCTCTCTAACTTTATCCTTCACTTCGAAGTAGCAGATAGAAATGGTAGCGAAAGGAAGATCTCCTTACAATATTTATCCAAAGGGGACTTGAATCTCTCGATCGAGAAAGGGATTCTGGGTGCAAGGCGATCAACGTTTTGATCTAAATTTAACCATCTCTTTTTCTAAGAGGAACATTTTCGCTTGCTGATCAAACGAAAGGCACTTTTCTTTTCTTTCTTCTTCTTCTTTTTTTTCTTTTCTTTTTCTTTTTATTCGTCTTCCTTTAGATCGCTCGGATGAGAGACGACGGGAGGACCAATTTTAATTTTTATTTGCAATTTGTTCACTTATATTTTCTTTCTTTTCTTCTCTTTCTCCCTTCTCTTTTCATAGTTTTTATTTTTTTTGTTTTGTTTCTCCATAAGAGAAAATAATTAGGCAGGAACATGTACATTAAGACGAAAGCTAAGAAAAGGGAAGCTCCCGAGAATTCTTTCTTATCGATCGTATCACCATAACCCTCTCCCCTTCCTCCCACACTCCCCTTTTGCGTCTCCCCTCTTTCCTGGCATCCATAAAACTTTCTCGTCTTTGTTTGTTCCGGGAAAATTTTTTTTTGTTTTTTTTTTCCCTCAAAATCCTCCTCCCACTATCTCCAATGGTGAGAAAAGTAATCTTCGCTTAGAGGAATAATCGCGAAATTTCATGGGCATTTTTCATTTCTCTAAAGTTTTCTCAAGATCAAATGTTTTCGAATCGCTTAGCGAGACGAATGATAATACTTGACAAATTTTTTCGTGTTTTAAGTTTGATCGAAACGGGAAGGTTTCCAAAGGTTTCAAATGATTTTCAAAAATCACATGTACGCTTTCTTTTTCGAGAACGTTTGTTTTTCTTTTCCATCGTTTTTCTTTTTCTCTCTTTTTTTTTTTTTGTTTTTTTTTGTCAAATCGTGAAACCGCAAACAAGCTTAGAAGCTTTCTCATATTTCGAATTGTATTTTAAAAAAATATTTTGAAGAAAGGATTAACCGATTGGGTTACTTTTAGGCCCATCCCTTGTGTCTTCTTTCCTTCCTTATTTTGTTTTCGATGCATGAAAATTCTAAGAGGTGGAATGAATATAATGCATAATATTTCGATTCAAAAGGATTTAGAAGAAGCCTTCGAAAGGCTGAGCTCGTCAGCCTTCTCCGATGGATCGGGAATGCTGAATGAGTGACGTCAGCCATCGCATTCTCTCACGCCTTAATGGTTATTATTGCCAGGAGGTACGCACTCTTATTTTCCTCCTCCTCCTTTTTTTCTTTTCTCCGAATGTGCAATCGTAAGTAAAATAAGCGTGTAGTATACGTGTACGTGTATTCCCTCTAATAAACATTAAACATTTTTTCTTGTTAGTGAGCACGATTAGAAAATTTCAAATCATTTGAATAATTATCTTCGTAATCTAATTTCTTTTTAAAACGTTGAATTTTTTTCTTGTTATTCTTCTTTTTTTTTTCTTTTTTTTTTTTTTTTATAAATATCACGAAGGCTTAGGTGAAAAATTAATCATCGAAAGAGAATACAGTGCATGTGGGAATACGTACGCAAACCTTTAACAAAATTAGACCTATTAAATTTCCATTCAATATACATTTTATAAATATTACAAGGATACGTATTAAAAATTAATTAACAAAATGAAATAGATCGTATAAAATGTATACTTTTACGTATCTTAGCAAAATTAGAGCATACATTATAAATATTACGAGGATTCGGATTAAAAATTAATTTTATCGAGAATGAAAATATGTGTAAATACGTGCGTAAACAAAAATTAATAATGCATATGTAATTAGAATATAAAATGTAAAATATAAGTAATCAATCACCAATCAGTAAGTGTAAGTGTCGGAAGACGGATAATAAAACTAGGGAGTGCCATTGCCCGAATTGAATCGCGTTTTATGCTCTATGGTATATGTATGGGTGTGTATATGCGTGTGTACACGTGGAAGACCTAAAAAGCGCAGCTTCGTGCCGCTCCTCCTTCACCTCCTTCACCTCCAGCTCTTCTCTCAGCGTGCGGTTTGAATCGCAGAGAAGACCGATGCCCGATACAAAGAGGATATTTAAGCGGCGCGAGCCGCCCTTTGATATGTCCAACTTGAGAGGAAGGAAAGTCAAGAGGGAAAGAGACAGAGAGTGAATGTGTGTGTGTGTGAGAGAGAGAGAGAGAGAAGGGAGGAGGAAGAGAAGAAATCATCTCAATGACGGATTCATACGATTTTTTTACGAGGTTTTTTTTGCTTCTGAAACTTCTTCGACTTTTCTTTCGCTTTTTTCTTACTCCTTTTTTGTTGTTATTATTATTATTATTTTAATAATTATATAATATCATTGAAATATAAGATAAACGATTGACCGTGATTACGATTATAAAATAAATGATTTCTTTGCCTTTATGACACTTGAACTAGCGGCGAATTTTGTAGAAAAAGAAAAAAAAAGAAGAAAGGAAAAAGAAAATAAAATCGACGGATTTGAAATATCTTTTTTTTTTTTACCAGAATCGAATTCATGACAATTAGATCAATCGAAATTCTTTGCTCATTATTACGTAATTAAATAAATGTTAAAAATAGCAAAGATATTGATAACTATTCTTAGAGAAATCAACGTGTTAAAATTGATACATAACCGATAAAATAAACGATAAAGTAAATCGATAGCTTTATCGTTTAATATATGAATATCCTTGAATAGCATCTTATATATTATATCTATATACAATAGTTGAAAATTATATTTTGGAACCGGAAATCTTTCATCCTGTATTATACTTTTCTCAATGTATATTCCGAGATACACATACACATATTCAAACATCTCTGTTTGATCTCCATTACGGAGAAGGATAGAACGTAAGTACATACATATACACATATACACATATATACATACATGTATACATAGACGAATTCTATTGCGTAATATTCACAACTACTCTTCTTTAGTTTAGCTAGTAGTCTAGCAGCAGACGTGGATGAACGATTCGAATCCGTTATTGCGCGAGCAGTTCGCTAACTCGAAAATAACCTTGCTCTCGAGCAGTCTGCAAGGGATATAACGTTGAAGGAAAGAGAAAGAGAAAGAGAAAGAGAAAGAGAAAGAGAGAAAGAGAGAAATAGCAAAAGGGACACGACATTGAAATTGGCTCGAAGCCAAACGGGAAGATAACGTAGGAGCACAGATGCCGTTGGTGCTGATGCCTCCTTTGCTTTGGGTGTAAGAACCTCCGTTGGCCCAGGGTTCCTTTCGAGGGTCTCTCTCGCGTACTATGTACAAGATTTTTATTAACTCCAGGGGGTGCCTGATTTAGACACCGACGCCATCGGCCATCGGCAAAACACACACTCCGAATATTCTCTATACGAGTTTTAACATTTTCATCTTCAAAAATTACCTCTTCACATTGGATATACCATATCCATCCATTTATTCGATTTCTTTCGATCTAATCTAACACACATTTTTCCTACCATTTTTCATTATCGAAATTTTCAATCGTGATTTTTGATTCTTCGTTATTATACCAAAATAATCATCCTCTCGAAGATAGACAAACGTTTTTTTCTATTTTTATATATTATTTTCATTAATAATTTATAGATACATGTAGGACGAACGTTTTTTGTAGGACGATCGAGTATTCTACTCTATCCGGTGATCAATGAATAAATGAATAAATAAATAGTTGTAACGTTTAGTAAATATATATATATATATATATATATATATTTATACTAAAAGAAAAAAGTATTAAATACGTGACTCACGATGATGTCACTACACCCGAACGTTCATTCTCGTTCTAGTCATATTTGGTAAGAAGATGATAACTCTCGATCATAAAACTGTGAATAAGGATAAAGAAAAAAAAAAACGGGGAAAGAAGAAGAAAGAAAGGATAAAAAAAAAGTGAAAATAAAAAGAAAAAAAGAGAATTATTGTATTCCTTCTTATTTTTTTTAGAACGTGACTTAGAAAGAAACATTTGATTTAGTAATCTCCGACTTAGGCAAGCTTCATCATGCCGAGCTCTTGCACCTTATCGTTGTTATTATACGTGCTCGCGTAAGCAGGATGTGGTGTAATTATTCGTTGGCCGCATACTACTCATCTTACATGAGTAGGCGAATGTCAACAATTTATCTTAGTTCGTGTAAACGTGCGACGATGACGATTACTATGACGATGACGAGATCGTGTGTCAATGTTAACCAAAAAAAAAAAAAAGAAAAAAAAAAAAAGGAAGAAAAAAAGTGAAAGTACTCGAAGAGAAGGCTGAAAAAGTATCTGATCCAATCAAAATTAACATACATACATATGTAAGTATATGTTACGAAGTTCTTTCGATAAATCGTATAATCGATGATCAAAGGATGTCGTCGATCGTGAATCTCTGTGATGTGCGAAGTATAGGGTAGCATTTACCGTAAGGCGCAAATTGGAGCCTTTATTTTCTATGGAGTGAGACAAATGGGACAAAAAAAAATGGTCTAATATATTTGTTGAAATTGAAGGTAGAAAAAAAATTAAACAAGAAAAAAAAACAGAAAATTTAATTAATTGAAACAAGCTCGTTCTTTCGACGCCTCTTTATTATAATGTTTGGGCTTACAATTAGGCCATTAAAAGATATTAATACGGCGGTCCTTTTTAAAAGACACTCGTCAATCCTTGAAAAGTTTTTAACACGAATCCTTCTGGGAACAATGAACTTGAAACAAAGAAATGATCTTTCATGCACGTCACGTAAACGTTTAACCCTACACACGTTTCGCCAACAGGATTTAATACTTTACCTTGTTTGGAATCGATTTTTCTGCGAATCAGGGAGAACAGCTGTCTCGAGAAAGACAAATTTCTCTCTTTATCCTCGCGTTACTCCGGTTAACTTTATTTAAATGCCATGTAACTTTTCAAGTCTGTCATATATTTATATTCGTACTATATTAACATACGTACTTGTATTTGCCTTCGTTCGATTGCAATTTTTTTTTCTTCCTCTTCGTCTTTGTTTTTTTTTCTTCTATCTTACTTTCGGTATAAATTATCTTTAACGCGATACGATACTATTACAAATGTGATATATTTATTATAACAATATTAAAATTATATACTACAATTGTACTAAATCAAATTTCTATTTTATCATCCGTATATACAAAAAAAAAAAAAAAAAAAAAAAATTAAAAAAAAATTTATATACATATATCTTTTTTCGTTGACACGAAAAAACGACTTTAAGAGATATGAAAGATTATAAAAGATTGTGGAAACTTTATTAAATTCATTTGAAGTCCTGAGTCAACTGTATTAAAGTTACGATTAATCGTATTTGGAAGGACAAAAAGGATTGACGATCATCATGAATATCGAAAACTCAAAAGATGAATACGATTGATCGTTCGTATAGGACAACACTACCTACCCCTTCACGTTCTACGAAATGATGAACAAAATTCGAAAGGAATGTGACCACGTAAGCACCCACATACCCATACGAATCATTCTCGCATTATAATCTTCATTATCATCCATGGGAAAAAAAAACCCTTTGAGACGCCTCTCACGAAATTTACGATGTATAAATGTATGTAGATATGTATATATATATATATATATATATATATATATATATATATATATATATATGTATATTTATAATATACCTTCTTACACTACGATTCATGTTTTATCCGATTATAACATGAAAGTATCTCGTTAATGCTTCATAACTTTTATGTCTCATAATGTATACGTTTGTATTTGCGTATTTGTACGTGTGTATGTTTATTAGTTTGCATTTTAATCTTTCTATTTTATCTTTTTCGTTAGAAAAATTAATTAATATAATTTATGTTGGAAATATTAAAATGTTATTTTTCTATATAAATAAGCTTTAGACTTATTGTACTATTAGTAGTACAATAATTTATTTTTAATTACAATATAAATAAGTAAGAATAATTTATTTATATTAAATAATATTTTATTCAATTTTTAATATATATATATATATATATATATATATATATATATATATATATATATAATTCTAAATTATTAATTTATGTAATATAAATATTTAATCACTTAAATTTTAATATAAGAAGTAAATTATTTTCATCCTTCTTATACTATAATTATAAATTAAATAACTTTTTATATTTATTACCAAAAAAGAATCATTATAATAATTCTATCAATAAAATTAATAATTATTTCAATATAACTTTTATATTAAAAGATATACATATACTGTAACTTTCACATTATATAATATTGTTAAAAAAAAAATAAAAAAAACTCCCGTCCAAAAGAAAAAGAAAAAATTTAGATCACATGTACAAAGTTGAGATTTTTTTTTTTTTTTTTATGTTATACAAGTGACAACAGATAATATGTATTTTAACGCGTTAGAACATATATACAGTCGATTTCTCTAATTCGCGATGAAAAATAATAAATTATTTTCAACGATAATAAAATGTAAGAGAGAAAATCTAAATAGGAAAGATATTGCATTTATTTAACGCATTAAGTATCGGCTTTGGATCATGGTAATAACCAATAACGAGCTCTCTCATTCTAACGACTAAAAAAAGACAAGCTGTCCCGTAGACGACTTTAGTTGCTGTACTTATTTGTACTAGTCGTTATTCTCAAGACTTCTATTTCTATTTCTCTCTCTCTCTCTCTCTCTCTCTCTCTCTCTCTCTCTCTCTTTCTTTTTCTATTTCTCTTTCTCTCTAGGACGTGGCACGTGCACGGTACTCAATGATGTCATTCTAGTTCTTCGACTTGGCTATCCTTAATTACGAGGCAGGCAGCATTACCATGACAATTAACGGGACAACGGACGGTTCGCGAGTTCACGTCGTTCTTCTCTTCTTCGTACTTCCGGCAATGATCGAGCCTAGCACGATCGTGGGAAGGTCGGTCAGTTTATATATATAAAAAAAAAAAAAAAAAAAAAAAAAAAGACAAAAAAAAAAAAAGAAAAGACAAAATATTCTCGATCGATGAAATGTTTTTTTTTTTTTTTCTTGGTTTCTTCGTACAACGATCTCTAAATTATTACGATTCAAACCTCTAATCTCTTTTATAAAATTTCCCTTTAAAAAATTCTCTTTCGATTAAACTCTATTAAAATAAATGCATATTGGATACATTTGTGACATTAAAAACAAATCGAAAATGAAAGATATTTGTACGGAGAAATTTTTCAATGTTAACAGGAGAATACGAAACAATGAAGTATAAGAAGGTTAGTCGTGGATTGACCCAGTTAGCTGCAAAGAATCTTCGGTAAATCACTCGAGAAGGCAGACAGTTGTTGTCGTTGTCGTTGTCGTTGTCGTTGTCGTCGTTATCGCGAATTTCCGTGAATTCTCAATGAAGTAGCCGAGTCGTGACTGGTTTAGATAAGCAATAGAGAAGTCGGTTCCTTGACACTGTCAACCGACCAACCGATCGATCGATCGATAGATCGATCGATCCGATCCACTCTATCTTGCTGCGACCATGGACCACATTAATTGACCGGTCTGTCGAGTTTTGCTTCTGAGTTCAGTGAAAAGCGAATAGGAGATAAGACATAATAAAAAAAAATAAATAAATAAATAAAATAAATGAATAAAAATAAAAATAAAAAAAGAAATAAAAAATAGAAGATAGGTGTTGACAGTGCGATCGACTCTATAACGCTTATCAACGATAAATTTAGATTAGATTTCCTTTTTTTTTTTTTTTTTTTTTATGTATCTATATATTTAAGTAAATAAGCTATACAATCGTATGATTTGAAATTTGCAAAGTCATCATTTGGAATAAAGATAATTTCAAAGATAATTCAAGTTGCATTTTGTATCAACTTTTGCCACTACGATTTTTCGAATACATACACATATATATATATACATACAATATACATATATGTATATATACGTTCTCATGAATCTTCGTGAAAGTCTAAGACGTACCTCGCTGAGAAAGAGAATCCTTTGAGATAATCGATAGTATTGGTTTGTATATCGCTACCATAGGTATTACTCTTTTCTCCAGGACTATCACGTAAACTCAATCGACCAGTTTGTCGAGTTTCGTATATGGCGAAACGAGAACTCTCGTTGGAAAGTCGAGGACTTGAGTATAGAAAAGAAAGAACAACGGAAAGATATGTCGTTCGTTCTTCCGATAGATCGATGTCCGATCATAAACAGAATCATTGACCCTTTGCAACGTGATTTCGTTGGACATTTCTACGAAGCTTTTTTTTTACGTAAGTTCTTATGTCGTACTTTCATACATATATAAGTACATACATTTGTCTATATATTTATGTATTTATATACATATTATAGGCGTGTATGTATATATATATATATATATATATGTATGTACGTATGTATATGTGTACGTTATGCAATCAAACATCAAATGCCAATGATAATCATAATGACAATATTATTCATTCCTATCCCCGTTAGTTATTCATTTCTAAATCGGTTTAGACGTTAATGAGACTTAACGACGTAGTACCTGAGTACCCACGATATTATCAAGTCTTTCGAATTTTAAAAAGCAAACGAGGTGAAATCGTACGAAGAATATCATCTCATTGTATTCATTGTTAATTTTTTTTTTTTTTTTTTTTTTTTTTTTTTTTTTCGTATAAATCGATGATGAAAATGATAAAGTGATTTTAATGGAACACTTTCGTCGAGCTTTCATCAAAGATGTTAGATGCGTTTTATAGAAAACGTTTTCTCTTTCTCTCTTTCTTTATTTCTCTTTTTCTTATTTTTCTTCCTTTTGTTAGGTTAGATCATGGATCCAATCATTTAATCGACCGGTCCGGTCTAGTCGCTTATATGGAGTATCGAAGGAAGCTACCGGTAGTTGCTAGAGACGAGGAAAGAAATATCGTGTTAACGATCGATTTATGATCCTTTTGCTAACACTGACCTTTATCTTTTTCTTCCTCGAGGTAAACGCCAGCTAGGTTTATCGATTCCTCCAACGTGAGAAAAGTTCAAGTTCAGATTAAAAGAAAAAGAAAAAAAAGAGAGAGAGAGAGAAGAGAGAAAGAAAGAAAAAATATATCGATCGTCTATTACTCAACGGTATTGTTATTTTTAAAATATTACGCTTTGATTTTATATCGTAATCGGTTAAAAATAATTAAACTCGTTAAAAATAATGCCGAGATAATCGTTAACGCCATAAAAAAGTGCATCTACATCTTTAAAATTTTCACGGAATCGGAGGATAAAAGTGAAACGATAATAATATATCAACGAAAAGAATTTAATTGAACATAATAAAAATCATTAATTAATACGTTCTAATCAAATATGACTATATTAATGATTTTCATTTATTCGAGATAGATAAAATTTTAATATCTTATGTAATAACGAATGTAAAAAATATTTATTTGTATTGATAAATATTCTCTCCTATAATCAGTAATAATTCATCAGGACTCGTTGAAAAGATTTATATTCATGAATAAATCACGATCGATAAATATTTCAACAAATCGGCAAAATATAATTTGATCTTGTTATAATATTTATATGGGAATTTATATAATCTATTTGACGGAATTTATCAGGTTATATTGAAACATTTTTTTTTCATCATAATAAATAATTAATACATATATATATATATATATATATATATATATATATATATCATTCTTTTAATATTTTAACATAAATATTCTTCTACAATTTATTAAGATTAATTAAAATATTTCTCTTCGTTGTAATAAATTTTCATGAATAAATTGTTGATACACACACACACACACACACACACACACACACACACACACACACACACACACACACACATATATATATATATACATATTTTTTTTAACTTTTTTTTTTTACCAATAAATATCTCACAACAGTCCTTGACAAATTTCAGCGATAAACTACAAATCATTTTCATATACAAATAGGTAGATATATAGCACAAGTTGAATTATATCTTACAATATTTTACAACACAATAGAAGAGGCGTGGAGGAGAGAGTATTATTCCGGTAATACACGATTAATGAAATTTCAAAAGAGTACAAGATCATTCCGATTTTCTCAGCAATACATCTGACATAATCGCAAGGTATATCATGAATTTACAATGGTCTCGATCTCGAATCATGAATTGAGTCAGCTCGAAGTTCTCTTTCTCAAGAGATCCTTCTCAAGGATCCGTTTTTTCGTCTACAGAGGAAAAAGATCCTCGGCATCCCTCCCTTCTCCCCTCCTCTCCCTCCCCCCCCTCTCACTCTCTCTCCGTCTATCTCTATCTTTCTTCTTTTTTTCTCATGGCACTTCTTTGCCGCTATAAATCAATGTCCAGAGCGTAGAAGTAAATGCATAAATCGTGCGGAGGCCAGAAGAAGGAGCGAAATGCTTCCGCTTATGCAACCGGTTGGCGCTTACGTGAGGATTCATTGTGTAGAGCGTTAAAGCCACTTTTATATTTATACATATATATATATATATATATATATACATATATATACATATATATACATATATATATGTATGTATGTATATATGCACATATGTATTAGCGACTATCGGCTAGTAATTCATGCTCGATGTTACATTAAGTTACATATGTACGTTAGTTTACTTTACCAGCATACATTAATTCTTTTCGATAATAACTTACGTACGCAAAACAATATACTTACGTATGTATGTACGTACATATGTAAGTATATATGTATGTACATATGCATATGTACGAAAGAAAACGGTCATCGATTAACGCTCCTTGACACGATTGATAAACTTCTATTTAAAGTGGAACGAGAGAGAGAGAGAGAGAGAGAGAGAGAGAGAGAAAGAGAGAGATACATAGAGGCTATACGGTATGGTATCTTACTTACATATATTTTCCTCAATGAATTCTTATCCCGTTAGATTAGAATTGGGTTGAGTCAAATTGATACCAAATCGTTTGTTCCTAATTGAAAATCAGTCAGAAATTATTAGACTATGAGCTTAACTTTTTTTGGATAGTGAGCGATTCAAGATTAAAGAGGAAGGAGAAGAAAAAAAGAAGAAGAAGTGGTGGAGGAAGAGGAGGAGGAGAAGAAGAAGGAGGAGAAAGAGGGAGAGGCAAGAAGCACGATGTATCGGAGACCGAGAACAGGATATCTCGTGAAAGGAAAGAGACACGCACATCTCTCTGTCTTCCTCTCTCTCTCTCTCTCTCTCTCTCTCTTCCTCTCTCACTGTTGTTGGTATGGGTCGCTCTTCCATTTAAATAATTCGTTCAACGAGCTGCTTTAATTCGACCACTTGGACTGCTTGACATTCCTTGAATGGCAAGCATCATGAAGATAAAATAAATGAAGGAAGTCGTTCGTCTTTCGAGAGAGAGAGAGAGAGAGAGAGAGAGAAAGAGAGAGAGAGAGAGAAAGAGAGAGAGAGAGAGAGAGAGAGAGAGAGAGAGAGAGAGAGAGAGAAAGGAATAATAGAATGTTTCGAAAGCATAGATTTTATCAAAAAAAGAAAATAAAAAGAATAAAGAAAAAAGAAAATAGAATAAAATAAAAAATAAACGAAAAAAAGAGAAAATAATTATTTCTTGCGAGTAATCGAGAGAGAAAGAGAGACAGAGAGACGGAGAGAGAGACTTCTCTTTTACATGGACTCGTTGGTCTCGCCCACGCTCTCTTCAAACATCCTCGCAAGGACATAGGACTCTCTTCGCCATTAAGAGCAAGCAAATATTTGCGGCCCCCCTTAAGTACGCACTTTTTCATCGTGAAGCTACCTTTACTCTCATACGAGGAAGGTATTTCATAACTAAACAATATCTATACATTTTTCGATTTATACATATATACATAGGTACATAAGTAAGTAAATACATTCGCCAATGCATTTTGGGATTCCTCTTCTATTATCGAACAAAAATCCTTTTGGTTTGGTCCAACGTCAAAAAAAAGGATGTATTTTTCGTTCGACGAATTTCGCAGACCTTTCGACAGAGATAGGGGAGAAGTTTTTTTTTTTTCTTTTTTTGGTTTTGTCTCCCTTTTTTTTTCTTTTTCTTTTTTTGTTTTGTTTTTGCGACAAACGCCACAACCCTCGTTTCTAATAATGACGTAATTATTTCCGTCCCACGCATCACGACCACACGTTAGCGAGAACGTTACGAGAAAACTTGCATGCTGTTGAGCATTGCTACGGCATCCATAAACCACATACGGAGGGTTGCATGTTTTTTCTCTTTTTCTTTCTTTCTCTCTCTCTCTCTCTCTCTCTCTCTCTCTCTCTCTCTCTCTCTCTCTCTCTCTCTCTCTCTCTTTCTCTCTGTCCGTCTGTCTCTCTTTCTCCCTCTATTCTCAAAGGCTGCGTCATCCTGGTATCAGACTTCGATGTTGTGAGAGCAAATCGAAGCAATGGGACTACAACGACGAAGAGCAAGACGACGTTGCTAAGCTACATAACATTTTCCAACGTTTTATCGCTTTTAGCTTTATACGTTTCTATCGTGCTCAGTTATAGAACACGCTAATAATATATTTCTCTTTGAATTCGAAGAAATGTTATCTTAGAATTTTTTTAATTGGTCTTCCATACCTACATACGTTGTACATTTATTTAATTTTAATTATATATATATATATTTAATTATATATATATATATATATAGATACATAAAAATTATTTGAATAATAATTAATTATAAATGTCTCTAATGTCTTCTTCGAGTATGAAATAAATCATTGCGACGATATTAAATAATTTTTTATAGTATCAATAAATCCTTCTAATAAATTCACTCATTTCCTCCTCGTTGTGTTAGAATAAAAATATATTTCTACGATAACGCATAATGTATCTTGTCGATTGACGAAAATGTGCAAGAAAAAAAAAAAAGAAAAAAAAAAGAAAAAGATATATGAGAAGCACTTAACAGCATACATGTCATCGAGGATGTCCTGTCGACACCTTATAATTCCCTTTCTCGTTCATTGTAAACAGTACCATACGGTGGTGATTTAACGAACTTTTTTTAAGATGTATTTCATACTAAATTGAACCATCTCTTTTCTTCTTCTTCTGTATACCAATCGAACAAAGATAGAGTAACAAAAAAGTAAAGCGTATGAATATGATTTTCTCTGTAAAGTTTCTAATATTCTATGTAGAATAATAATGTAATTCTCGTTTTAATTCTATTTCTAAATTATTCAACTTTGTATAATTTCGTTAATCAACTCTTATTTGAATAGACCTCAAAATAATTTAACTTGAATATCGAAAACAATTTAACCGATTATTCAAAGAAAACTTTCAATATCGGCGTACGTGAATGTAAGAGATTTATTTTGACATTTCTATTATCGAAGGAAACATTTCGTATATAATGAATTTATATATACATATATATATATACATAAGATATTTTAAATTGTACTGAGAAAGAAACGTCGTGTTTATTTTATTCTTTTTTTTGTTTTATCAAGTGAAAAATTAAAATTGTTAAACAGTTTAGAAAATCTTATCACTCTTATTTTCCATTATTTCATTTCTCTCTCTCTCTCTCTCTCTCTCTCTCTCTCTCGAATATTAACCCTTTTTTTATGTTCGCGTCTGCGAGAAAAGCTCGTGCAGTCGAACTCACAAAGCACGTATAGACAAGAAGAGTTACAAAAATAAAAAAACATGAATAGAGAAAGAAAGAGAGAGAACTAGAGAGAGAGAGAGAGAGAGAGAGAGAGAGAGAGAGAGAGAGAGAGAGAGAGAGAGCGAGATAGATAGATAGATAGATAGATAGATAGAGAGAGAGAGAGAGAAAGTCGCATAATACGTTCGCTATATTCGAGTCCGGAGGGCTGCACGCTTTATTTTCGATGTTAACTTCGTCACCGTCCGTACTCGACTAGGGTCATTGACCTATACAGAGAGAGAGAAAGAAAGAGAGAAAGAGAGAGAGTGAGAGAGAGAGAGAGAGAGAGAGAGAGAGAGAAAGAAGGAGAAAGAGAGAGAAAGAGAAAAGCATGAGCATTTGCGCCAAGTAACGAGCCCGAGGTGATTTAAGCACTGGCTAATGACTTTTCGCTCACGCTAAAAGTTAGTCCGAGCTTCCGACTTTATGCACTCGCGCCATAATGTCGCCTCGGTTGAATTAGCTGCTTTAATCGGTACGACAAGACTTGACTCACTCTCTCTCTCTCTCTCTCTCTCTCTCTTTCTACGATGCGTATCGTTCAAACGTTCCCCCTCCTCCCTTGACCGTTCCTCGATTCCCCGCCACCCCACTAAAATCCCTGCAACAGTATTATGGTCGCGACTAATGAATATATAATGAGGATGCATTATATGCCAGTTAAATTATCGTACGAGCAGGATTAATCATATTTTAGCTTATTATGGGACGATCACGAAACGTATCACGACGTTTAAACGTACGCGACAGAAATACTAATTGTTTTTTTAATATGTATAATCAAATGTTTCTTATGATTTAATAATACTTGACAACTTTATCATTATTACGCTAGAAACTTATAACGAGATTTCATTTCCCCGTAAAGGAATTTCTACTTTTTTATTTTTTTTTTATTTAATTATTTATTTCTTTATTTAATTTATTTTTCTTTTCTCTTTTATTTTTCATTTTCATTTTCATCATTTTCTTCGTATCTCCGTAAAAATTATTTTACACAAAATGATGAATTACAATTATAAGGGAAGGGGAGGGGGGGCAGGTACGAATGATATCCCACAAGCACGTATGATTTATATTTAAAAATAGAAAGAAATAAAAAAGAAATAAAAAAAAAAAAAAAAAAAAAAAAACCGTGAACAAAATTTTCTCATACGAAGTAAAACAATTAACTTTCTATCATTGAAATTAAAACGTATTAAATTAAGAATCGATACATATATATATATATATATATATATATATATATATATGTGCTCGTGCAACATGAAAGTTAGACGGCGTCACAAAGGATAAATAAAATATTTTTATAAATGAATGCATCGTTGGGTCTAATGAATCGACTCAATTTCTTTAATTAACGGATACTCGAACGATCGAAATAGGTATTAATTAAGTACGTAACTATTGGTATGTACAAAATAGGGACCACACAATAGGAAACGTATGGCGAGCATACATATCTAAGTTATATATATATATATATACACTAACAAATACATTGACTAAGTTTAATGGAACAATATATACATACATAATATATATATATATATATATATACACACGCATATAAATACATATATCTACACATACGTACATAGTAGAAGGGAAAACCGTTAAACTCATGACAGTTCGGCCGTACGGAACAATTTGAAACAACAATCGGATGTGGAAGGCGATTCTAACAGAAGGGCCCTTTCATCGTCTATTTCCTTGTTTTCACGTGTTCCAAACTCACCATTACAACCATTATCGGAAGCAATAAACGACGTAACGTAAAGCGCGCGATGCGTAACGCCCCTTTTTTTTCTATTCATATATATATATATAACTATCTCTCTCTCTCTCTCTCTCGTATTCGTCCATATGTACACGCTTTACCTATTGCTAGTAGAGACTACTAGACCGAAGAGAACCAAACGTCCTCTTTCTCTCTCTTTCTCTCTCTCTGTCTCTCTCTCTCTCTCTAACAGTGCCACGCGAGTAGACGCGTGAAAACAGATCCTATTATTAGGAACGATGGAATTTCTTGACAAAGAAAATGAGAGAAGAAGAAGAAGACGAAGAAGAAGAAGAGGAAGCAGAAGAGGAAGGAAAAGGAGACAGACGACGACGACGACGGGGCAGAGCCCTTTTTTTCGTGCTTGCGGTTTTTATTTCTCCCTTTGAAAAAATTCTTTTCAAAATATCCCTCCTCTTCCTTCTTCGTTCTTCTATTTTTTTCCACCCTCGCCATCGACAAGGGCTTTTCACGTGGTTTTAGTCACAAAAGCCGGCCGAAGGATCGAGGTCAAAAACGCGATGAATCGGTAAAAAAATCTTGTTAGATTCTGACAAACATACGATGCAACAACATTCTTTCTGAAAAGAATTCTTTTTTCCTCCCTTTTCCCTTTTCCTTTTTTGTTTGTGAATCAACAACAAGAGTATAACCTTATTTTATTTCTTTTCTTTTCTTTTCTTTTCTCTTTGAAAGATATGACGTTCGTCGCGTGATCGTATAAGAAGTCAATTTGTAATAATAATGAGAATTAGAAGAAAAAAGAAAAAATACTTGAATAAAAAAAGAAACATTTTAATACTACTGAAATTTTCTTTTTTTTTTTTTTTTTTTTTTTAATTGAAAAAAAAAGAAAAAAGTAAATAATAATAAATAAATAAAAAAATAAATAAAAATATTTCTTTTTTCGTTCGCAAACAAGGAATACAAACAAGGAAGACAAAATCTTATATTTCATTTTTCTATGGGAGTTGGGGGGGGGGGGAAGAAAAAACAAACAAAGAAACCAAGAAAAAAGAAAAAGAAAAAAGAAAAGATCGTAGTACGATTTCTCTTATATTCGATAATGGCCGGCTTCTAATACTAAGAATCAAAAGAAAAATATAAATCTATCTAATAAGTTCTACGAACGTTCAAGGAGCTTCCGTCGCATGAACGGGTAACGAGTCGTGCCTCGATGATTAGCTCGATCGTTAACGAGCTTAGAATAAGCGAATACCCGAGCGAACGTGGATATATGGTATAGTAAAGGAAGAAGAGGGAAATCACGTCGACGTCGAGACCCTACTACGCGAATCGAGATTTATACGTGAATGTGTGCGAGTAGTTTGCTTATGGCCTTTCGTCGCGTCTTACACACTTAAACATAAAACACATATATACATATATACATGCGTGCATGCGTGTGTGCATACATAGATACATCATACATATATACGTAGAATGTAGATGCGCTACGTAAATTATGCGTGCACTTAGACCTCCGGCGATAATGCAAATGGGATCATGCTTGCCTTTGCCAATGCCGGAATTCAGTAGTTGTAACAGTTCTACGTATTATCCGGATAGCTATACTATCGATATCATCTTTGAAACGATAGAAAGAGAGAGAGAGAGAGAGAGAGAGAGAGAGAGAGAGAGAGAGAGAGATGAAAATTAAGAGATAAAAGAAGTCGTGATCGTTTAGCTCTATTCGATTCGATAATCGAATTTTCTCTCTTCTCTCTGACATTCTTATCTAATTCTTATTTAATACCTATATCCATCATTTATGCGAATTATTTCGATATATAAAAGCCTAAGACGAAATATGAAATTGAGTAAAACTAGATGAGATCACGTTTTTACTAAGACGACCGAATTCTATCAAATTCTAAAAATATATTTATAGGATTTAACAGAGCTAACTACTAGTCGCATTTCTAGCATCCTAAGGAAATAAATAGACTTTAACGTTGAATCGCCATTGGATTTCGATACTGACAAATTTAACGCTACAAGTAGAATAAATTGTTGAAAGAAGAACGGAAGTAGCGGAAAAAAAAAAAAGAAGAAGTATAAGAAATGAAAAAGAAACGCGAGGCGTCATCGGGTATACGAAGAAATCGAAACAGAAAAGAAAAAGAACGGGGTAAAGGGGACGGAAAGGGCATTGAGAAGGAGGAGGAGGAGGAGGAGGAGGGTTGGTTGGTAAAACGATCGCTTTCGGTTTTTACTTCCGGCGAGGAGGTAAAAACGGTAATCGAACTTGATGAAAGTAGGGTAACCAATACTTTAAACCGTTGCTAGTTAAACGATCCAGCAACCCCTATGTATTTCGACACGGCATTATTATTATATATTTCGTAGGTGGAATTAGGATTTAGAAGCAAAAAAAAAAAGAATAGAGAGAAAAAAAAAGAAAAATCCGGCACCCTTTTTTCATTAGCAACCTCTTTTCATAGAAAAAAATTTCAAATATGTACGAAATGATTAGATACGGATTAAGTGGTGGTCAAATAAATGGATGAAGAGGAATCCAGCATTATCATTCATATAGATCGTCCTTTTATCCGAGAATCGAGGATCCTAGTAATATATTCCTAAGAGGCGATATATTAGAAAGAAAAAGAAAGAGAAACAGAGAGAGAGAGAGAGAGAGAGAGAGAGAGAGAGAGAGAGAGAGAGAGAGGGAGAAAGGAAAAAAAAATAGAATTATCTTTGAAGGTAGATTTATTAATACCTACGGAAGATATTAAAGTTGAAAGGCTCGACGCACGCGAACCCTAATTTCCATTAAAGGATACGAATGAGTACTCGTGAATACGCCTTATCTCGTGTGGATTCTGATAAGAACGTTTATCGGTTAACACCGTTCTTCTCGAAGATCGATGTGATGAAAAATCCTTTTTTAATCATATCCTTTTATTTCGAAAGGATTTGAATGAAGGAATGAGGATAGAGAGAAAAAAAGAGTACCCTCAACGTCCCTTTCCAAAATCGACATTTTCGTTCATTCGCACAAAATTGAATCTCCACGAACCAATCCACCGTTAGAGAAAAAATTTCCTCCCATTTCGAAATATTTCAATCGACGAAATTTCATTTCGTTTCGTTTCGTTTTCTCTTTTTTTTTTTTTTTGTCCTTCCTTCGTAGATGGTAAAAATTTATCTTTCAACTTAAACGCGAAATAGGTACGTTCAAATTCGTAAAACGTTTACAATAAAATTCCTCCGACTTCATATCGGTGTTACCGTCGTAATAAAAGGATTTAATTCGTTCATAAATTTCAAACGCGCGCAAATAAAAAAATATGACGAGGAATTCTTTTTTTCAGGATGGAGATAAAGAGAGAGAGAGAGAGAGAGAGAGAGAGAGAGAGAGAGAGAGAGAGAGAGAGAGAGAGAGAAAGCAAAGAAAAAAAAAGAGGAAAAAGAAAGTGTACCAGAATTTCAAAGCCTTATTATTCCGTCTCTTTACGAGTCTTCAGTTGGTTCGTACAAATCCACGATAACCAATTTAACACGATAGTTTATAATAAAATATATTTGCGAGCGATCGTACAGATCTTAATTCGTGGCTGACATAATTTTCCCCGACCTAGAAACCATTGAAATATTCAACCTACTGCCGACCCTCTTTTCTCGTGTCTATGTCACCATTTTCCAACGATTGAATGGATGTTCGGTCGGACGGTCGGACGGACGAACGAATGGACGGTAACCTATACTAAGAGTACGTGTCAGAGTTACTTAATTGGCACCGGCACGAACCCGTCATTTCTTTTGAACCGAGCAAAGTACATATATAAATATATATATATATATATATATATATATATATATATATATATATTTATGAGAATCTCGCGAATCGTATCCAACGATGCAATTACAACTATCCCGATAAATACGATAATAACGTACGTACATTTAATAACCGTACTTAAATTTAATATATAATAATATTCAATAATCGTACTTAGGTATTTAAATAAATCATATTATTTCAAGGAATTATTTCAATCTCGAAATAATAAATAATAAATATACTTTCTAAATAACGTTTGAAAATAAAGAAGCATATCATCAATCCACATGATACTTATCAATTGACCTATACCCATGATAAAGATATATACATATAAATCTCTGAATAAAGTACGATGTTACGATATAATAATGATACCAACATTAAAAGTCAATTTGAAACGAGTAAAATAATATAAAGAACAATTTTTCGAATAGAGAAGCTAGTTAGAAAATGACAATAGGATGACGTCATTGGTCACGACCAAAAAAGAGGAAGAAGAAGAGGGAGAAGGAGGAGGAGGAAAGAAGAAGAATAAAGAGAGAGAGAGAGAGAAAATGCGAAAACAACCCGCACACATATCGATAGGATTCTCTACGTCATCGTGTTAAACTATCGCTACGTACGATCGCAACATGCGCGTGCTCGTGCTCTAAAAGACTGCTCGGTATTCCTCAAGTGATCTATCGGTCTACGCCTAAAAATTCATCTATGCGTCCAACGTGTATTCGTGCACGAAAGAGAGAAATAGAGAGAAAAAGAGACACATAGAGATAGAGAGAGAGAGAGAAAGGGAGAAAGGGAAATAGAGAGAGAGAGAGAGAGAGAGAGAGAGAAAGAGGGAGAGAGAGAGAGAAGGTTGGAATGCCGCGGGCGGTTCAACGGCCTGCGGTGTCTTCGGGTTCTCGTGATCCCCGCTCGTGTATCGCATCCTCGTGTGTGCTATACTACGTCGACTTGGATATAATGCCAGCACTGTCGCCAAAACGTTCGAGATTCTTCCCGCCCATGAAACTCTGTCCTTCTAACGTTAGAATATTATTACGATGAGATAAAAAGTTCCATCAAAGACAGAGAGAGAGAGAGAGAGAGAGAGAGAGAGAGAGAGAGAGAAAATCTAATCGAAATCGTTCAGCCCTCTTTTCTGATTTATATCGGTAATTATATCAATGATATTCGATGATCGATATAATATGATCGGTATTACGATTCAATGATCTATATTATCGATCATTATTATACGTCATACGATTTTTACGTTCGACATTAAACTCGTCATTATGTCGATGATTCTTCGACGATCGATATTATTATCGTTTTCTATATCTATCATTTAAATGATCTATATTATGGATCATTGTTATCATTATGCCATACGATTTTCACGATCGACACTACGATCGTCATTATGTTAATGATTCATCGATGATCGATATAATGATCGATAATTCTTATGTCTCCGATTCAATGATCTATATTATAGATCATTATTATGCGTCATAAGATTTCACGATCGACACTAAGCTCGTCATTATGTCGATGATTCTTCGACGATCGATATTATTATCCTTTTCTATATCTACCATTGAAATGATCTATATTATAGATCATTATTACTATGTCATACGATTTTCACGATCGACACTAATCTCGTCATTATGTTAATGGTTTTACGAGGATCGATATTATCGGTCATTATTAGATTTGTCTAGGATTAAATGATATCTATTAAAATAATTATTATGACACCGATTCACATGATCGATCCTATATGATCATCATTATGACACGATGATCGATATTATCGTCATTATTATGTCTACGGTTCAACAATCCGTACTATTATCATTATTACCTACTTTAATCGTTCGATATCGTTGTACATATGTCAGTGATAAAAAAAAAAAAAAAGAAAAAAAAAAGAAAAAAAGAAAGAAAGGGATAATGATTAAATCGACTTTTTTTCAAATGTCAAATTCGTTCGAAATGATTCACTCATATACATTATGCGCACTTGAACTTGATTCGTTCATATGAATTCGATCCTACGACCTTCTTTAAAAGCAACACACTAATCGTGACAAAGTTTAATGAGTCGAATCAAGTTGGCAACATTATTCACGAGACAATTCGATAGCCCGTTAGAGAGGTGTATGTGTGTACATATTAACAATTTTATTATCGACGGCGCCTAAGAAGCATAACGGGGTTTTATATATAACCATAGGCCAACGAAATATTAATAGTACACATATGTATGTGATACGAATGATATTGAACGTGTGACGGTGTTTCTTTTTAATGCAAATATATTTTTTTTTAATCCATGCCTGGATTTAATCATCGTGCCTATCACAAATACGATATGACGAGTTAAAATTTATTATTTCGAATGCATTAATTTTCATTGGGCAAACAAATTTTCGATCTTTACGACAAATCGTTTCGATGAAAGTGACGGAGGGCGGGGGAGAGAGGCGGCTGGGAGTGAAAGAAAAAAGAAGGAAAAGAAAAAGGAAAAAAAAAAAAAAGAAAAAAAGAAAGAAAGAGAGATTAGGTTAGATGAAAGAATCATATTTAAATGGATGACGACGTCTACCATGACAGATGTTCGTAAGGACCGAATAAGAACCTACCGGAGTCGAAGAAAAGCCTAAGAAAAGGTTAAAGAAAGACCTTAGAAAAGGCGTGCGCATTCTTCGAACAGGTGTTTCCTTCGATGGGGTTCGCTCGAACGAGGACTACTACCTCTGTATATACCTGTGTTCAATCTTTACACCAATGCTTTTGGTCCATGGTGCTACTACGTCCTCGTCTAATTAATTACCGAACAACCGACGGTAACATGCTTCTGCTTTATCCGAATCTAACACGAAACGATATACCTTTTGACTACCTGTTGAAAAAAAAAAAAAAAAAAAAAAAGAAAGAAACAGAAAAAGATCTCTAAATTTCTTCTCCATCTTTTATTATCCCTTTTGCTTATCTTCCTAAAAAAAAAAAAAAAAAAAAGAATTTCTCTAACATTAAGAATGAAATCTGATCTATCGACTAATTGATATCATTCTTTAGTTCTCTAAAAAAAAAAAAAAGAAAAAAAAAACGAACTAATTGTCTCGAACGCGTGAATTGAATATATAATTTTCTGACGTGAATGGTTGAGTAAAACTTAAAAAAAAAAAAAAAAAAAAAAAAAAAAAAAAAAGAAAAAAAAAAGAAGAGTAAAAAAGGAAAAAGAAATAAAAGTTTTACGAAGATACACGCGACGTTATAATAATAATGATCGTTAGTAGTAGTAATAGTAGATATTTAAAAAAAAATAATAGTATTTTTTAATTACAATGAATTAGCTCGAACACTTCGATGAACATTCGAATTGAATAT
>NC_062189.1:18919967-18972467 GCF_912470025.1 Vespa velutina
CGTAATGGGACTTGTACCAACCACTGTGGGATTTACACTTGCAGTTTTATGCTTGTTCCGTGGTTCTCGCTTGGGTCACGCTTTTCTTCTATGAGGACGAAATTGCTTCTCTTGACGTTTTCCTGTGTCTCTGAATACATTTCTCCTTCTCTTTCCTTATTTCTCCCTTTCTCTCTTTTTCTCTCTCTTTCTCTCTCTCTCTCTCTCTCTCTCTCTCTCTCTCTCTCTCTCTCTCTCTCTCTCTCTCTCACTTTGTTCCCCTTTCATGAGCTTGCTTGTGTCTCGTGATAAATAATACCTCCGAAGTACAATGGAGACTCGAAGTAAAGGCTTATTGGGGAGACAATAAGATTCCCGTGTTGGATATTAACATCCGTGCTATGGCAAACGTCAAATCTCAATTTCTAATGATAAATGCACGAAGAAGTCTCTCTCTCTCTCTCTCTCTCTCTCTCTCTCTCTCTCTCTCTTTCTCTCTCTTTGGTTTCACGAGTATCAGATAAAAATGATAGATATTTCTTTTTTTCTTATTTTTTCTTTTTCTTTTTTTCCTTTCCTTTTCTTTTTCTTCAGCCGAAGAACACTTCGAAAGCGTGCCCGTTGTTTCTCGTGGCATACGTACATACGTACGTGCGTGCGTGCGTGCTTGCGTGCGTGAGATGAAAAATAAAATAGCGTTGACTTTTACTCTCAAGGTTCCTAAATGTTTTATGAAGAACCTTAATTAAGCTTTCGAAGCTCGTTTAACTTGAAGGTTAGCGTGACTAGAAGATTTTTTTCTTTTTTTTTTTTTTTTCATTTTTTTCATTTTTTTCTTTTTTTTCTTTTTTTATATTTTTCCTTATAATCTTAACGAAGGGACAGAAAGAGGAGAGGGAAGGGGAGATGTGCGCCATTTAAAAGAAAAAAAAACATTCCGAACTATATCTAACGCATTTGTGTTACTCACGCGATTTGAGTTTCGCTTTAATTAATTAATTATATCACCTATTATAAATATTACATGAGTTGCAAATCCATGTTACGATGCAGTTTGATGATCATTGTTGGAAGAAATTAAGATCAAATTTCTTTTTCGTTTTGATATGTTCTTCTCAGAAAAAAAAAAAAAAAAAAAAAAAAAAAAAAAAGAAAATCATATTCTCCTAACACAGTCGATATTTCATAAAAAAATTTGAAAAGTAAAAAGAAATTATTATTTGTATGATAAATAAAAGAATGAAAAAAGAACATATATATATATGTATATTGCACTTTGCAAAGAAAATTGATTTAATTTAACGATTAGAATTATCGACTTTTTACAAGATTCCATTACAAAAATCTGATGTTTCAATTTAGAAAAAGATAAGAAAAGCAAAGTTACTCAATGAGTCATCCAAGCAAAGTGAAACAAGAATTTCTCTCTCTCTCTCTCTCTCTTCCATTTGTAACAAATGGTGACCGATTGGCTCGCATCTCTACGACACAAATTCCACAACATGCTTGATACGCGAATCATCGTTTTATTTGCTTATATAACAACCTCGTCAGAAGAGACCTAAGTTAACACCAGAGTGCGCGATCTGTTCTTGAAGAAATTAATCTCCAATCAATTTAAATCGTTTCATGATCGAATGTATTATTAGAGATCGAAAAAAAAAAGAACAGCAACTTTTATGAGAATATCTTAATTGCTTTTCCTCAATCATGACATAATCGTTAACGATCCGTAGTCCTAAACTCCTATGTATCAAACTAATCATATGTATATAGGTATGTAATAAAATCTACATATATATATATATGTAGATTATATATATATATATATATGTATGCATATAGGAAACACCTATCTATGTAAAATATGTATATAGGAAGAAATATAACGGCGTAACTCGCACGATTTCGCTCCGAGGCCAAAAAAGAAAAAAAGGAGCGATTAATCATCGAAGCTCTTCTCGTTCTCCTTCGAAACATTGGAAGGTGGAGAAAGACAGGAGAGAAAAGGAAGAGAGAGAGAGAGAGAGAGAGAGAGAGAGAGAGAGAGAGAGAGAGAGAGAGAGAGAGAGAGAGAGAGAGAGAGAGAGAGAGAGAGAGAGAGAGAGAGAGAGATAAATATATATGGGAGAAGGACGAAGATCCTTATGGCAATTCCATGAAAGCGAAAGGGACGACAACGAAGACGACGACTTCGTTTCGAGCACAAACTCTCTAAGCTAAGTTAGCTAAAGAAACTTTCGCGGAATATCAAAGGCACGTTTAAGCGATTAATACTATGATAAATATGAAATTTCACGCCATAAGACGTGACACGAAGACATAGAGAAAGAAAAATACAGAGAGAAAGAGAAAGAGAGAGAGAGAGAGAGAGAGTAATTCGACGAAACGATGCATATATAGGATGAAAGCTGTTATCTTCAAGACACATGTCAGCTACCTCCGATTCGTGATAATCAAGTCAAACAAATGTCGCGACAAGAACACCAAAGAAAGAGTTGATATTCTCTCTCTGTCCCTTTTCTTTACCTCTTCCATCGTCGTCATCGTCATCGTCATCTTTTTCTTCTTTTTCATCTTCTTCTTCTTCTCCTTCTCCTTTCTTTTTTCTCTCTTTTTTCCTTTTTTTCTACATTTCTACCTTCCTCGAAAAGGAAGTCATCCAAGAAAGCTCGTATCTCTTAAACGCACGTCGGTCTCTCTAAGCGCGTACAGATGTGTTTGTAAACCTCTACTCCTCCTTCCCCATCGCTCTCCTCACCATCCCCACCTGTGTATCTCTCGTCGGTAGGTATACCACACACTGCATTTTTCATTCGGCCGTAAAACATCGGCCGTCTCGTCGAGGGGGAAACGACGTCTTCTTTCTTTTTTACTCACTCACTCACTCTCTCTCTCTCTCTCTTTTTATCCTACGGATTTATCTTTGCTTCGTACGTGCATTCCTCTTAGAGCTCGACACCCTCCCCCGTCCATGCCCTCTCCCCACCCATCATCACGCATTATCTTCAGTAGTATGCAACGTTGATAATGCAAAAAAAAAAAAAAAGGAAGGAGAAAGAAGAACAATGTAATAAAAATTTCGCTCGATGATATTATGGTCGAATTTAGATGTAAAAAAAAAAAAAAAGAAAAAGAAAAAAAAAAGAACCTACCACAGATGCATATATGCGTAATTATCAGGTAAAAAAAAATATCCTCTCCTACCTAATAAACGAGATAACTCGACGTAACCTACCTGTTACATTATTTACAAGAGTTAAGAACGTATACCGTTAACGAAGTACGTTCATGAATACGACAAGAGTCGCAGAGTTGCTTTCTTAGCAAACGAATTCTTTACCTACGTTCCTCCCTCCTTACCGCCCCCTCCCCCTCACCATTCTCTCTCACTCTATCTCTTTCTCATTTTCTCTCCCTCTTTCATCCGAGATAAGATCTCACTCGGCAAGTGTTACCAACGCGCGTCAACGTAATGAAAGATCCCTGAAACGAGCCCACCCCCCGTTTTGCTGTCCTTTCTCTGTCAGCCATCATCACCGTCAAACATTGCCAGATAAAAGAGAAATGATCTCAATGAGATTCATTCCGTAAGTTTAAATAATTTCACATATTAAATAGCACATGATGCGATTTTAAATCGCGTTAGTAAATTGGATACTTGTTAATATTAACTTTTATCACGATCAGAGACCTCTTTTATGTTCGCACAGACAAAAAAGTAAATGTTATGGAAGACGAGATGAAGTGAGGGTGGGTGTAGGTAGATGCAACGAAGAAAGGATTGATTAACTCTGGATTAAAGTGTCTAGGAATAAGAAAAGGAAGAAGAAGGAGAAGAAGAAGAAGAAGAAAGAAAAATAAGAAGAAACGATGATGGCGAAACTGTTCCGTCGAGTTGGCCTTCGACCACCCACGTGAATCGTCGTCGATGGAGATCGTTCGATCCATTCTGACGATATACATATGTATATATATATATATATACATATATTCATAATGAATCATGCGGGTACGCGCGCGAGCGCGTTCATTGAAGAACGAGAATTCGCGAGCTGTCCATCTGTCTGTCTGTCTGTCTATCTGTCGTAGAACAAAAAAAAAAAAAAAAAAAAAGAAAAAGAAAAATTTAAAAGAGTTTTAATAGAAAGGAGTAAGTAAAGTATATGTTGTAGTGTTGGATTAGGGGTAATCGTGTGAGAACGAGGAAAGAGCAGACAAGCAGACTGCTTGAAAGTCAACGTTTAAGTTCCTTGTAGATTCTCTTATACCAGCTTAAACGCGGTAAGTCTTTTAAACGAGAAAAGGCACAAGAAGCAATTTATACTTAATTAGTGAGTGTGGCAATGAGAGCACAGTACCAAGTCTTGTATGTGTTGCTTGGTCCAATCTCTCTCTCTCTCTCTCTCTCTCTCTCTCTCTCTCTCTCTCTCTCTCTCTCTCTCTCTCTCTCTCTCTCTGTATCTTTCTCAAGAACATGAGAGAAAGAGAAAGAGAGAGACCCCTCTCTTCATTTGTGCCAAGCACGAAGCGTGATGTGCGTCAAATCACATGTTAAGAGACACTCTGATTAACTGCCAGACGCGGGATTCGTTTCGAATCATGAATGAAACTTTCTCAAGAACGTATGTATGTATGTATTCATTTTAAATGCATACTTACTCACGTATAGGTACTTACGTATTGTATATGTTTCATATCATACGAGATTGTTTGAACGAAGAGAGAAAGAAAAAAAAAAAAAAAAGAAAAAAAAAGAGAAAAAAAAGAAAAAAAGAAAAAAGAAAAGAATAGAACAATAAGATAAATTACATGAGTCATTCGTAATACGTTATCGGCGTGTACTTCTGATTGATAAAAGTTCAAACGAACTGTGCTACTCTATTGAGAATGTCTGCTCGTCGATCCTCGTCGATTTATCGATCGCTGATCAAACGGATATAAAAGCCTCTTAACGAAGATATAATTCCTTCTCAGTTGGTTATATTCATTGTGCGGGCATGAATACGCGACAATTCAACTTTAACGCTTCTATCTATTCTATCTTGGAATAAAAAGAGACGAAAAAAGGATTGAGACCTTCGTCCACTTTCTCCAAACTCTCTCTCTCTCTCTCTCTCTCTCTCTCTCTCTCTCTCTCTCTCTCTCAGTCTTTCTTTATTTCTTTCAGAGTCCTGTCGAAGGTCATCTACGGAAAGTCGGTCGCGAATGACCTTAATTCGCGCCTCCTCGTTGGAAAATGAAAACCGTAAGGCGCCAACGTGACGCGCTTGTTCTTCAAGAATAACATCTGCTTGTTCTTACTATTAACTAATCTCTTTATATTTCTCTCACACACACATACGTATATACACACGTACGCATACATTCATATTTTGACATTTTAATATTAAAAAATATTATTCTTACATTTGTATGTTCTTTTGTGTATGTATGTGTGTCTACATATATATATATATATATATATATATATATATATAATATTATCTATTCAAATTAAATGGTTTTAATTTAAAAAGTATCTTGAATTGAAAATAAATTTTTTTTTAAAATAATAAACGAACATCCAAAAAGAGAGAGAGAGAGAGAGGGAGAAAGAGAGTGAGAAGTATAAATTGAAGCTACTATTTACGTAAAGTTACAAAGAAAAACACGAAATGAAAACGGGAAGACTCGTAATGCGGATTTCATCCTCTCTCTCTCTTTCTCTTTGTCTCTCTCTCTCTCTATCTCTCTGTCTCTCTCTTTCTCTTTCCTTCTTCCTCTCTAACAAAGTATTTATAGACGAACGAAGGAACGAACGAACGAATGGAAAACGCGTTTCGAGCGAGGGAGAACCTCCGTGTTCCTCGTACTCGGTAAATTAATAACTGTCAGGGAAAGCGATGAAAGTGAGACGACGTCGGTGATAGCGGCCGATATCGTCGCCATACTTTGAACGAATGCACGGATTCGTCAAGGGCGTGATGATAAGACAAGAAGAAGAAGGAGGATGAGAAGAGAGGAGAAGAGAAGAAAAGAAGAAGCGGCGTTTCGTTCGACTTCATTCATTATTTCGTTATCACTACTTGAATATAAGAGTCTAATTATAAGGAGAACGAATTAATCACCATTGCTATTGTCATTGTCCGTTTTAACATTATTACGATCTAGAGATTACAGAAAGAAGAAAAAAAAATTAGAAAATAATAATAATAATAATAATAATAATAATAATAATAATAATAATAATAATAATAATAATAATGACGAATACATAAATTCTTTTTTTTTTTAGGCATTGCCTCTAATTTCATTCATATATTTCATTCAATTCTCCTTCTTTTTTTCTATTTCTTTTTAGTCAAATCTATCGCTATTGCTATTCTCATTGTTCGTATTCGATCATTATTACGGTCTGATTAAAAATGAATGATTAAAATGAAAATAAAAAATAATAATAACAAATGCATACACTTGTTTGTTATAACGAATAATAAAAGATACAAAAAATAAATATTGCAATCAATTTCTTTCTTTTCTGTTTTTTTTTTCTTCATGACATCAATCAGTATTACTATTCTCCGTTTGCATTCGATCATTGTTACGATCTAACGATTGAAAAAACAAAAAGAAAGAAAACAAATAAATAAATATATTACTTTTTAATAACGAATAACAACATATATATATTCAGTTCTTTTATAAAGAATTTTCTCTTTTTCGATTCCGCATAAAAAAAAAAAAAAGAAATTCTTTTTCTTCCTTCTTTGAAAGCAACCACCAACTACTTCGAAAGATAACGAAAAACAGGAGACAGTTCTTTCAATAAGGATCACTTTTCTACAATCACTTTCTTATCACCTCCGTTAGAAACTACATTGAAAATCGATGAAGAGTCATAAGCTGTTAGGTGTATATATATATATATATATATATATATATATATATATATATATATATAGAAAATCTATGATATATAACAGAATCGAATCGATAACGATCGTTTTTTCGTTTGAGTCAACGCCTCTTCTCACAGAAATTTTTCTTTATATCATTTTCAAGTTTTTCTGACGAGACCGACGACGACTACGACTACGACTACGACGACAACGACTACGACGACAAGGACTACGACGTAAACGTTTTAAAAGGTTCCGCACGATTAATCTTGACCCATCGTGAAGATGTCTCCTATCTGCATTTTCAATAAATGAAAAGCTATTGCCGCTGCTAACAAATGGCCATTGATAGTCGTCGATATTTATAACGCCATTTCTTCTCGTTTGTTTGATTGAATAAGAAGAAAAAGAGGAAGAAAAAAAAGAAAAAGAAAAAAAGTAAAAGCAATCAAATAAATAAAGAAATGAAATGAAAAAGCAGAAAACACTTTACCCCGTCTTATCGAGCATCAAACAATGTATCAAAATAAAAAGGTAGAAAGAGACAAATATATATACATATATATATATATATATATATATAGAGAGAGAGAGAGAGAGAGAGAGAGAAACAGCAGACATTGATCTTTCTTCTGTTCACATATTTGTTTCACATAAAGTCGAACAGCGATAGATAGCGAGAAGAACCGACAGAAAGACAGAGAAAGAGAAAGAGCCAGACGGAGCCAGACAGAGCCCAACAGACAGACATACAGACAGAATCTCCGAAGGACATAAAGAAAAATCTGTCTATGGCATGATTGCTAAGTCAGCTTTGTGGGAAGAACTCGGAACTTTTTTTCTCTCAGCGTTATAACTCTCCAAGTTCTCTTCATGTAACTCACATACATTCACATACATACATACATACATACATACATACATACATACATACATACATACATACATACATACATACATACATACATATATACATACGTACGTACGTACGTACATACTTACGTACATCCATACATACACATATGTACATACATACATATATACCAAGCAATATGTGCGGGTGCTAGCTAAAGCCCTGGACCTTGATGGGGCTTGGCAACAATGGCAACCATGGGGCTACGAAGAGAGACTGCTGCTAAGGTTCTGCTTGCTTGCTTGCTTGCTTGCTTGCTTGCTGTTGCTGCTGCTGCTGCTGCTGTTGCTGCTAAGGCTTTGCCGCCTTTGACTCGAGGTGAACGAACACGCGAATGCAAAAGAGCTGTTGTTGTTGCTTCTACTGCTGTCGCTCTTTCTCTTTTACTCTTTCTTTCATAGTCCTTGAACTAGGGTTGAAGGCAGTCTCGAGAAGAGAAAGAGAAAAAGAGAGAAAGATAGAGAGAAAGAGAGACAAAACCCAGCATATCGAGAACGAAGACGACAATATTTATTTTTGCAAAATGAATCGAACGTCTCTCGTAAGCCTTCTCCTATACATATATCTATCTATCTATATATATACATTTATATATATATATATGCATATGCACCTTCAACGAACAACCGGTAGTTGTTCTTTTTTTCTCTTTCTTTTTTTCCTTTCTTTCCTTTTTTTACTTGGCCCGATGGCCTTGAACTTGACAACCTTACCCTTTTTACGATGTGCGTAGTTTGCGGAGGAGCTCTTTATAAGATCTCCGACAAGGACAAAGTCGTACGACTTGATCGTACGATAGATTCCATAAATGAATTTCCTATAATCCAATTGATTATTTTTCCTTCTTCTTTTCTTTTCTTTTCTTTTTTTTTTTTTTTTTTTTTTGTTTCTCGTATCATCATGTCATTTAGTTTCGTAAAGGAAAAAGAAACTCTAAAAGAATACAAATCCTGATAAATGATGTTTATCGATATATCATAAGTTCTTTTAATCTAACCAACTCATTTGTTAATTAATCTTTAAACTGAGAAAGAAGCCGCAAGTCGTTTGTCACGTGTATGTTGTGATATCGAAAAGTGATTTCGAACTTAGGTTTCTATTTGTTTATCTAAATCAACACTGTGAGTTCTCTCTCTTTTTCTCTTTCTCTCTCTCTCTCTCTCTCTCTCTCTCTCTCTCTCTCTCTCGTTTTCTCTCTTTTTCTCTTTACACGTTTAGTATTTTTAGAAGAAAGAAATTTCCGGAAGACGACAGAGAGAGAGAGAGAGAAAGAGAGAGAGAGAGAGAAAAAAGAGAAAGAAAGAGAGAGTGAGAGAGAGAGGGAAGTTAAACGTTTACACGAACGTTTCGTCAGGACGATACGACGATCCGGTTCTTTCGATGACCCAGACTTTGAATCATCTTGAAAAAAAAAAAAGAAAAAAAAAAAGGGAGAAGAAGAATAAAAAGGAAAAGGATTTAGTAGGGTTTATGCCAGGCACCAATACTATCTCGTATATAATAGTATCCGGTTTTGATATTTCATTCTCGAAAGAATATTGCAGGAAAGAAATGATACGAAAAGAAAAAAAAAGGAAAAGAAAAAAAAAGCAAATAAAACGTGTGTGAAAACGATCCGACAACAATAAAAAAAGGAAAAAGAAAGAAAGAAAGAAAGAAAAAAATCCGATGCTTTGAAAAAGAAAAATATTAAATCTATTCTTAAGAAAATAATTAAATCTATTCTTGCATATACGTATTCGTTACGGTGATTTCAATATAATCAACGATTTCATCGTTGGAGTTTTAATTTTCGAGAGAAAAAACTACGACAAGCTATTAATTATATAATTTGAATAATAAAGCGTACATCTTTAGTTAGGATTTTTTTTTTTTTTTTTTTTTTTTTCTTTTTTTTTTTTTAGATATGAAAATGAAACACCCGATGAGTGCTCGGTGTAAACAATGTTTCAACGATTTAAAACGCATAAATATTTTTCAAATGACATAAAAAACATATTATTATCGTAAAATGAATTATACGTATATTTTTACAAATAACTCTGATCGATAAGATTTAATCTCATGTCTAATCCGCGAAACTATATCTGATAAAACAAAATAGCTCTCCAATCATTTTTACAATTTACTTCGGTAGAAGATATATCCTAAAAATAGATATAATTACTTTAGACAATGAAAGGTGCTTTGGATAGCGATAATCTTTCCTGTTAATATATCCATCTATATAAACGTTTTTATTAAGACAACTTTTATCTTGGAGGGAAAGAAAAAGGAAAAAATAAAGGGAAAAAAAAAAAAAAAAAGAAAAAAAAAAGAGATAGATAATCGACAGAAGATGATTCCCTAAGCGCACCCTTATCGCTATCAATCAATTACTTCTTTCATCTCTACTTTCATGATTAGTCTAATTAACTCTTCCCCAGTTTTCAGAGCTTTCTCGAATATCGGCTGGCGAAAGAGGGAAAAGAAGAAGAAGAAGAAGAAGACGAAGAAGAAAATGAAGCAAAAGGAGAAGGAGAAGTAGAAGGAGAAGAAAAAGATCGTTTTCTTTAATGAGAACATCGCGATCGTTTAAAACGAGCCACGCCTTTTTTTCTTCCTACGATACACATTGGAGTCTCGCAAGTAGAGAAAAATAAAAATAAAAAAATAAAAAAAAAAAAAGAAAAGAAAGAAAGAAAGAAAAGAAAAAAAAGAAAAAGAAAGAATAAGAAAAGAAGCTAAAAACTTATCTCTAATAATGCATGACTCACGAGTTCCACGAGATCCATTCACTTATCTCGTCTCGGCGATCCTCTCGAGGAAATAAACGAAAGGCAAAGTGCGAAGAGTATGCTCGATTCAACCCTTCTAACGATTAAGGGCACTTATGTAGATCTTCTTCTCTATTTATCACTCTTTCTATATATATCTCATTCTCTCTTTCTCTTTCTCTTTCTCTCTCTCTCTTTCTCTCTCTCTCTCTCTCTTACTCATTATCTATGCCATTGAGTAAACGAAATAATCTGTAATAAACTCGACGATACAATGTTATTATTGAGCATGATATCTTTTTATTAACGAATATTAAAACAGAATTCGAAGAAAGTTATTATATTTTAAATATCGTAGAAATTTTTTTCCTTTTATCCTTTTTTTCTTCAAATATATTGAATTTATATAATAACACTCGCGCGCAAGAATTTCATAATTTATATTTTCTAATAAGAATAAAGTCCAATGCAATTTAATAGAATGGGAGGAGAGGGGAGAGGGGGGGAGGGGGGGAGGAATTTTGAAGATAAAAAAAATTATTTCAAATTTAAATCAATCTTTTAGATTTTATATGAAATAATTCTTTTTATTTTCAACCTTTTTTTTTCTTTTTTCTTTTTTTTTCTTTTTTTCTTTTTTTTTTCTTTTCATTCCCTTATTCTAAAAGGTCAAAATTTACTACTTTCCAATATAGGGAGCGTAACGTGATGTTATAACGAGGATCGATATATTCCTGATAAAAACTTATTATTAAGGAAATGTTGTGGGTGAATAAATCGACTTATGTAAGATTACTTTGGCAGTTTTACACGTTAAATTCAACTTCTTAATGCAATAATATTATTATTCTTATTATTATTCTTATTATTATTATTATTATCATTATTAGCGCATGTACGTAAGTAGTTGTTGCCATCGTTTTGCTCGGCGAAAGAGAAAGAAGGAAAGAAAGGAGGGGAGAGAGAGAAAGAGAGAGAAAGAGAGAGAGAGAGAGAGAGAGTGTGGAAACTATGCCCCCTTTCGAAGTTTCCAAAGCACGATCGAACGTTAAGATCTTGAGCACGCTCGAACGCTCACAAGAGAAAACGTGAAATGACACGGCATTGTGCAATTCCATAAAGTAACAACCGAGTAAGTACGATCGAACATTCCATCCCGTTCATTCTGACGCGAAAAGAAAGTAAATGCAAGCTGCATGATGATATATGATGACGTATCGGCAAGACATTTCCCTCTTCTACCATAACCATCCATTCTACCCAAAAAAAAAGAAAAGAAAAAAAAAAAGAAATAAGAAAAAGTAAAGAAAAACAATAAAAAAAAAAAAGAGTGTCAGCATAAAATTTAAATATTAATCGTACAAAAGTTTTTAAACGATTCTAATTTCTTTCAAATATTCGAAACGTCCAAAATGACAAATTAATAATAACATCTTCAAGATATCAATAATAGCTACAACATAATAATTAATAAAATTAAGATAATATATGGACAAATATTACGTATGATGTATGCATCAAGGGATTTCAAAAAAAAAAAAAAAAAGAAAAAAAAAAAAAAAAAGGGTGCAGAGTATACAGTATTTAAATTAATATTAATCATATCAATGTGTATGAAAGTACTTCCTTTCTTTTTCTTTCTAAATATTCGAAAAGTCCCAAAAAAAAAAAAAAAAAAAAGAAGATGTTAAATCAATAAACATTATTCGAACTACAACGAGTCATATAATCAAATAACCCAAATAATAACAATAATAACAATAATAATAACAATAATAATAATAATTAACATAATATATGCGACGAGGCGATCATAGAAGAGGAAAGAATAATTATTGATATATAAAGATCTATAAAAGCGATACATGGAAGCGCATGCATTTACTGGCCGGTGGATATTAATTAACCGTCTCGCACGCTTTGCGGGGCATCGAACGGTTGACTGCTCTTGTCTCCACGGATAATGCCAGTGTTTATTGCGATATTGATTCGTTAGCATCATAGTCGTCGTCGTCGTCGTCGTCGTCGTCGTCGTCGTCTTCGTCGTCGTCGTTGTTGTCGCCGTCGTTGTCGTCTCTTTATGAGAGAATACGATGAGGTTTAAGCATATTCGTCGAGAAGAGATATATCTCTTTTTCTGTCCCACAAATGCCTCCTGTTTTCTTCCTCGACTTTATCCACCGGTAAACAAACGATACGAGATATTTTAACGATTCTTTCCGCGTTTCGTCGTTTAGTATTACTATCAGCAAAGTAAAGGAAAATTATCCATACTAGTCATCTTCCTCTTCTGTCTCTCTCTCTCTCTCTCTCTCTCTCTCTCTCTCTCTCTCTCTCTCTCTCTCTCTCTCCCTCTCCCCCCCCCTCTCTCTCTCTCTCTCTTTCGTTATTTTATGAGATTCGTCACGTAACTTTAAGCATATATTACACGATAATCGGAGCTAGGATTATCATCATTTGTCGTTCCGGTATAAAAAAAAAAAAGAGAGAGAGAGAGAGAGAGAGAAAAAAAAGGATTTATCAAAAGATATGTCTGCTTAAGAAGCAAAACACGCACAAGATGAGATTATACCACTTTGCATGATGACACCAGATGACTCCAAGTTTTATTATATGTTTTATTAGTTTATTTTTTTTTTTTTTCTTTTTTTTTTTTTCTTTTTTTATCTTATTCTTATATTCCAAAACTGTTTTTTCTTTCTTTTTTTTTTCAGTTTTAATCTTACGCGTATTAGTAGAGTTTTATCCCGATTTTAATTTTAATATGAAACTCGTAGACCAAAACGAACTACGTCATTAGACATTAAAGTTTGCCGCTGTCGTTCTTTCAGAGGATTTGACGTTGTAAACGAAAGACAAGAAAAAGAAAAAAAAAAAAAAAAAGAGAAAGAAAAAGAAAGCACGTCATTTGTAATTCCTATGGATACGGAAGGAATTTAAATAATCATCTAGGTGACTCTTCTGTTTCATTGAACAAACACTTACTTCGTAGAAAAACCCGATACGATTGATATAAATCAGCGTGTGAAGACCAATTCAGGAACGTCCTACTTTTAAAAGATTGTTGTAAAAAAAAAAAAAAAAAAAAAAAAAAGAAAAGAGTTAAAAAATTTCGAAATGCAGGCCTAAGCGTTATCGAATAATTTTGGGTTACGTCTAGGTTTAGCTCTCTTATTCGACAATGATCAACGATGATATCATCCATCCAATACTCCGTACGTATAACATTCGTCCAACTCAACAGCCGTCGATATCCTCGGCCTACGTGACATCATCGGTCTACATAGTGAAAGACCAAGCGAGAAAGAGAGAAAGAGAGAGAGAGAGAGAGAGAGAGAGAGAGAGAGAGAAGATTCGTATGTTCCATTTGATCGCCCAATATCGTGGCCTTCGAAAATAGATTTGTTTTTACGAGCTGTAACGAGAAAAGCAAGCCGACATTCGAAAGTGAATTTCGTTTCGTCGATCATCGCTAATAAAGGAAGCTTTATTTCCTTCTATTAGCTAAAGCGATGAGAATGTCTATAGAATTGGGGGGAAAAAAAAAAAAAGATAAAAAATAGAAAAAGAAAAAAGGAATAAAAATTCGTTTCTCAATGAGCTCACGAATTATACTACAATATGTATGGAAAAAAAAAACGGAAAGAGATTATGTACATACATATATACGTATATACATACATATATGTATGTAGATGGTTCTATACACCGGTTTAACATCGCCCGTAGGAACGATAGGATTTCGGGCAAAAAAGAAAAAAAAAAAAAAAGGAACCTCATGCTTATAAACTCTGTCTTGCAGATGGTACTAACGAGTGGCGTCATCTTCTATATAAGATCTGACGACAACGACATTTACCCCCTGACGTTCGCCCCCGAGTCTAAAATGCATTTACGAGTTTTTCATTTTTCCCCGAGACTAATACAGAGTCGATCCAATTTATTTTTCTTACCCTTGCCTTTTTTCTGAATCTCTTTCTTTCTCTCTCTCCCTCTCTCTCTCTCTCTCTCTTTCTCTCGTTCTTTCTGATGATCTTTACAACGATTTAATTGAATGAAATTTATATATCGATCGTTATGCACATATTTATATATGCAAATAATTTATTAGTATATACGAGACGAGAAAAAAATTTCGAAGAAACATTAAAAATCGAATCACCTATTCTTTTCTTCAAGACTTTTTAGAATATTTTTTTTTGTTTTTTTTTTAACTACAAGCCTAATAACTTGTTTTTACAATTTGAAAAAAAAAATTAGCCCGAAATGTCTTCGAAAGAGTATTAATTGATCTTTAAAGTCATTTAGAAAATTTTGGCTCTCGGCAGTTGAGAATTTTTGGATCATCCTGTATATATATGTGTATATATATATACACAAACACATATATTTGTACATATATTGAAGTATGTAATTTTAATATCGCTTTTTTATTCTCCTTTATCTTTTTCGAAAATGCCAATTAAACGAGTATAAGATAAAACTCGCGATATCTGGGTCGATTGTAAATTATCGTAAACTAATACGAAACGCTTCGCTTCTCACTTCCGTTCTTTCTTATTCATCAATATCCAAATGACGTAACAATCTCGGATGATAAAAATGCGCATCGTGAAATCACCGATCATTGTCATAGTCTCATCATCCTGATATATTCTTTTTATTTCTGGACGTTTCATGGCCGTCACGGTATGATTCGAAAACCTGGTGACAAATGTTCGTATTATCTTCGTAACAGCATGAAAAAAAAAAATAATCCTTTCTTCTTTTATTTATTTTATATATATATAAAGAAACAAAATGAAACAAGAAAAAAACAAAGGAAAGAAAAGATACGTATAACCGCAATTGGCGGTAGCACCGATTATCGCAGTTATTTCTTGATTGTAATTTTTAAATAAAATATCAAACATTTAATAATTCCGATAAAGGAATTTATTTATATCGAGGACACTGATCTACGATACATTGGAATTTAATTACTTATCTATCTACTAGAACATAGAAAAATAGTCAAGTTATAATAATAATAACAATAATAATATCGAACGTTCTCAAAACGACAATTTAACGACATATATTTTTCCTCCACGTCTCGGGTATAGTTAAGAGAGTCGGCTTTTAAATCGTCTATTAAATGATTACGAGGCACGAGCATTAACGGTAGGAATGTAAAAGGAACGCAAGCGAAAACACCTCTCTCGATCGTCGATCCTCGATCCTCGATCGTTGATCGCTTCAACGTGTTGCCGTATTTAACCTCATTGGACCTTCCGCAATTACACGTTAAAAGAAAGAAAGGGAGAGAAAGAGAAAGAGGGAGAAAGAGATAATTTAACCTGTAACCAACTACTCGTCTCTCTTTTTTCCTCGCAACGCAATTTTTTAATCTAACGCTTGTTAATCTAACACCTCGCAATCTCTTTCGAGACTTTCACATATCGTAACGTAACACGACATGCCATACATTCTATTTCACGATCCTGTATCTTGTTAGTTTGATAGATCTTACGATTATTAAAACATCAAATAATTGTATCTTTTCAAAGACTGACGTTTCCTATCGTTCTTCAAATATTATTAATTAATATTCGAACGATCCGATAATCCGAAATAAATTACATTGTATATAATCTTTTATTCTAAGTAAACTTTATTTATATTCTGCTCGAAAATATAATGGGTTATCTCAAAATTTTTATAACATCTTGTTCGTTCGTATAATTCCACGATTATTATTAACGTAAAATTTCATAGAAAAAAAAAGGAAAAAAAAAAAAAAAAAGGAACGACATAATTTACCTCCCTTAAAATATCACAAATATTAACCTGTCGTCGTGATGCTCTTAATATTTTTATTCTATGGACATGTTTAAAATGTTATTATAAAATTCGAAAATGGACACTCTTAGAGCATACATAGTACATATATATTATTCGAAAAATATGAAGGGACGGTTTCTTTGACAAGTCGATGAAAACGTTATTGTCGTAGTAATTTTAATTAAACGAATTATGCTAGTAGAGTGTCGTCCATTTATCAGACAACGTGTAGCTAAAGAAGAAATGAGAAGAAGCGACGAGTCTGTTCTCTCTCTCTCTCTTTCTCTCTCTCTCTCTCTCTATCTATCTGAGACGAGAGGATGAGAGATACCGTGTCTGTTAAAGGTAATGACAAAGACAGTGAGATAGAACCATTTCGGTGTCTCCTTTAATAACGGTACCACTATCATAGAGACGTAGGTAATACTTCACGACTTCAAAGCACACGGATAACTCATGGTTTGGTGGTGTTGTACACTAGAAAGTACGGTAACCTAATTGAGAGGGAGCGAAAGATAGAGAGAGAGGGAGAGAGAGAGAGAAACGTATTGTATAAAGGATAGCTTTAGATTCAATACCTTGTTCGACCTATTCGATTCCTCTTTAATTCGTTGCCAACGTTCTATTTTCACGCCAATTTGATGGCGAAACGTAACTAGCTAACTGTAATTGCTTTGTTTCAATTGGATTACTTCTAACAACACTCCTCTCTCTGACTTTTCGCGATTCACATTAGATCTTAATTTCGTTTAAATGTATATATATATGTATATATATATATATATATATACACACATGACACAACAACGTTAATAATTCTTCTTAAAATGACCAAAATAGAGCGACAAATACTTTTAATTATCGACCGATGAATCATCGTGTGATTAAGCTTTTATCGGAAAGTTCACAAGGACGCTTATTTACTTTGCCGAAGGAAACGAAGGAAAGAGAGGGAGAAAGAAAAAAGAGGAAAAATAAACGAAGAAACGAATAAAAAAAGGAAAAAAAAATGGAGCGCATTATGCAAACTCAAGGCTCGCAATTTATGACGGGGAAAAAAGTGAAGAAAACAAAAAATACAAAAGAACGAGTCGAGCGATAAGAAAAAATAGAATATATGGAAATAAGTTATCGTCCTTCTGTGTTTTACGTTCAAGAATGACGAAATAGAGTTCATATATGTTCATGTGTCTATATACATACATGTATACATATATATGTGAGTTTTATGTGTTCGAACTTAAATTCTCGCATTTCACGGAGTAAGAAGCAAGTTGGTAAAAGGTAGGGGGAGGTTCGTGACCTTGTATATGTAATTACAACAGACTTAAATCGAGTCAGAGTTGAGTTCGTGGCAAATGTTAGCAGGCAAAGACATTATGAAAGGGCAAATTGTGACCCAGTAACGTGTATGTCCGACGTTTCAGACGTTCCTGATAAATGAAATTTCTCCTCGATCCTCTGAAACGCTCGATATGTAGAAGCAGTTTTTCTTGGACACTGCATAAACCCTGTCTGAATATATTCGGTCAATGAATGATACGATCAGAAACTCTCGTCAGTCAAAAGTAAACTTATTATGTATGTGTATATATGTATATATAATATATACAATTATTATACGAGAACACTATAAAAATTTTTAAAGGTCTCAATTTGAATCATTCATAAGCATTGTAAGATATTAGAATTTTATTATCTAAAATAATAATCAATTAGGTATCTTATAAAGAAATATTAGATAATTGAATATCGTAGCAAATTTCAAGGACACAAGAGAAATGACGCCATCGATTATTAATTGTACGAACTGTAGTATGAAAATAATTGAAGAGAATGCTCGAGAGATGTATATATATGTATGTACGTATGTACGTTCAATCAAACTCGAGTAACTAAATGAGAACACTCTCCTACGAACTGAAATCATCCTAATCTATCATTCACTCTTCCTACAATTTCGTAAACTTTCTCTGAAGAAGATTAAGTATTAACGTTTCGAAACACACACACATGCAGATACACATAGATACGTTTCTCGTATATATCAAAGGATATATCGAAGAGTTAGAATGTAACAAGACAAGAGAGGAAACTATCAAAAAATAATCTAATCTCTTTAATCTCGATAAACGAATACATACATGCATACATACATACATACATACATACATACATACATATATACATTTATTCTTATCGATTGAATTTAAAAGGCGTTCGAATTAATAGCAATCAAACTCTTAGCCAATCTCGAAGAAAAGGCTACACCGTAATAAACGTCTAATTGTTTTCATAAGACTCTCGAAGACTGTGGGAACACAAATATTTGTCCTTGGACTATCCAACGAGATGAAAGAATTTATTGCATTTAACCCAGTGACGGGAAAAAAGGATTGGCGCTGTATATTATTAAACCGTATATGCAAAATTTTGCATATGTAAAGAGAGAGAGAGAGAGAGAGAGAGAGAGAGAGAGAGAGAGAGAGAGAGAGAAAGAGAGAAACAAAGGCAAAGTATTAATATTGTAAGTAATCATTTGAGTCGTGTTGCGTTGCTCGATAACGACAAACCGGCTTTTGCTCTTCTCTCTGTATCCTTCCCTCCCTCCCGCCCTCCTTTCACTCCCTCTCTTTCTTCCTTTCTGTCTTTCTCTTTTGATTCTGAAGCCGAAGAAGGAATCTGTTACATTCAGAGAAACTCAACTGCATCGTTGTCACCGTGACGTAGGGGCAATTCTCGAGGTCGGCGTTAGCTGCTTATGCGCTCCTTGTAATTAGAATGAGAACACGGTGACTGAATACTCAATGAAGGAGAGATGTACTTGTGCCGGCAGATAAAACAAGAAAGAGAGAGAGAGAGAGAGAGAGAGAGAAACATAGAGGAAAACAGACAGAAAGAGAGAGAGAAAGAGAGTCGTTAGTAGTCCGACGACTTGCCTCGGTGACTGGCATTCCTCCTCCTTGGTAAAACGTCCTCCCCTAACCCCACCTCACCCTCATTCATTCCTCTCTCTCTCTCTCTCTCTCTCTTTCTTCTTTACGAATCCTCTTTTTAACTTTCACATAGAGAGATAGTCACGAAGAGAAGAAGAGCAGACTAATTTTCGGCTCACCCTTTTATGCGCTCTCGTTAGAAAAAAGAAAAAAGAAAAAAAGAAGAAGAAAAAAGAAAGAAAGAAGATAGAAAGAAAGAAAAAATAGAAACGAGGGATGGATAACGATTACCCGCTGAGGCGACAACACTTTTACCTCTTATATCACCTCGAATGCACACGACCACGGCTAATTACATAGAGAACCTTTTCTCTCGAACCTTTTTCGTTCCTCGAAACTCTCTCTCCATCTCTCTCTCTCTCTCTCTCTTTCTCTCTCTTTGTATCTATCTATCTATCTATCTCTCTATTTCTCTCTCTTTCTCTCGAAACCTATCCGGTAAGCCATTCTTCTCTTCTTTCTCACAACCACCCACGCTTTACGACGTAAATTCGAATCTTTTTTCCACGATTTCCACAAAATAAATATTTGGAGAGAGAGAGAGAGAGAGAGAGAGAGAGAGAGAGAGAGAGAGAGAGAAATAAAAGTTTTAAAAAGCTTTTGGAAAGGGACTTTCTATGATTTTATTATTATATATTCTTTTGCTTGGATAATAAGTCACTGATCGATTGATCCAATTCGTTTCTAATTCTTTATTTTATCTCCTTTTCTTCTTTTCTTTATTTCCTCTTTGTTTATCCCTCCAATATTCTCTCATTCATTTAATATTCATTATATTATTGTGATCTTCTATTATTTCATTTTGTAATTTTTATCTTATTTTTCTTTTACTTCTTCTTTTCTTTTCTTTTTTTCTTTTTTTCTTTTTTTTCGTAATATTTCGTTACATATGATATAATATTATCATACTCGTCTAATTAAATAATCGACAAAACAGCAGACATGTAAATGGAACTTTTAATAATTTTATATATATGATCGATTGATCTAATTCGTTTCTAATACATATACTTATATATATATATATAATATATATATATATAGATATACATTTTTTTTCTTTCCCTGTTTCTTTTTTTAATATTTGTGATCTATGATCTGACTCGTTGAATATATCATTACGATATGACAAGAAATAAATAATGTATATGAAAAAGGAATAAAAATGTATCGACAGTAGGTTTTATAATACACGAGTATTACTTCCTTCCGCAATAATAATTCATTGATAATAACTGACACTGACATAATTCAATATTCAAGATAATAGAATTACGTAATGTTAAAACACTCATCGATTATAAATGCATTAAAATAAAAAAGAAGAATAAGAACGACAAAAAGACAAAAGAAAACTGTAAGCTTCGACAGTATCAATGAAGTGCAGGAAAAAAAAAAAGAAAAAGAAAAAAAAGAAACAGAAAATAAAATGTCATAATGTACGTGTACGCGCATATGAGTCATGCTTAAATATTTATCACGTAAATGTTTTTTTTTAAATAATAGAAACAGCCGATATCTCTGAAAATAAATGGTCTTCAGTCCAGGTGTCCTTCCATTTAATAGGAAGTCTGTTGTGCGCAGTAAAAAAAAAAAAAAAAAAAAAAAAGAGAGAGAGAAAAAAAAAGAAAAGACAAAAAAGATGAAGAAAATACGAAGTAGATGTAGATCGAACGAGATCGTCGAGAAGATTTTTCTTGGTAGGGACAGATGGCGAACAAAAATGGAATGTGTAGGTAGGCCAAAACCAAAGCCAAAGAAGAAGAAGAAGAAGGAAAGGAAATAAAAAGGAAAAAAAAAAAAAAAGAAAGAGAAAGGAAGAAATAAATTCTATGAACTAACTCGATACGTGAAATTCGAAAAAGAAGAAAAAAGATAATCACAATTTTAAAAGATCACATGGCTTTTGAGAAAATCTTTTACTTTCAATCCCTTATCATTCTTTATGATTTTAACAATTTTATATATATATATATATATATATTCCTATAAGATTATCTACACATGTTCATAATATATAATATAATTTAATTTTTACGAAACAAAACAAAACAAAACGAAAAACAAAAAAAAAAAAAAAAAGAACTTTTCGATAACATGGAAAATTACATTTATTTATTGTTCTTTTTTTTTCACGGTTATCTCAGATTCTCGCGTGCATTTAATTTGTAATACGACTGGAACGACTTGAACAAATCGACTTCGGAAGAATCCAGCGATGTGGGCTGGGTGATGTCGATGGCGTTGGCGATGGCGATGGCAATGGCAATGGCAATGGCAATGGCAATGGCGATGGCGATCGTTAAGGGACACATAACTCAAACAAAAATCGATGTAGCACGAAGGATTGGTTCTTCGAAAGTACCGGATGCGTGACCGGATGCGGACCGATCATTCCGTCGTACTATCTACCTTCGGTTAAACTTTCGTCTTTCTCTCTCTCTCCCTCCCTCCCTCCCTCCCTCCCTCTCTCTCTCCCTCCCTCACTGCCTTAATAACGAAGGTAAAGTATCTACGTACTACTTATGTGATACACGTCTATGAAAGGTAGAATAAATGAGTGAGTATATAACTATAGTATGTATAAATGTAGTATTTGTATATGTATACGTATTGAAGGTAAGAAAGAGAAAAAGAAAGAGAGAGAGAGAGAAAAAGAGAGGGGCATCGCGTGGGCTGTGAGAGCTCGTTAACCGATGTCATTCTATCTCTCTCGCTCTCTCTCTCTCTCTCTCTCTTACCTCCATTTTTTTCTTTTCTCCATTTTTCTCTTTCGCTTGACACAAAATACTATTAGATTGCCGAGCAGATAACGATTCGAAATATTACCACTCTGATTCTCCCTTTTTCTCAATGTATATAAGGATACACGGATTTTTATTTTTCTCCTTTTACGATTTTACTCTCCCTCGTTCCGCTCGCCCCGTCCGATTACTCTCATCCTTTCAATTAATTTTCAATCGAGAAGTATCGTCAAATGCAATGCGAGTCTCATCGTTTAAATACGAACGCATATTCAACGCTTTAATCATTTCTATTGCGATAATCATTTTCTATTAATTTAGTATATGACTAATGCATAAAATAACACGTACTTAATTACGGATATACATAAATATTACATATCATTGTGATAAACGATTCTTACTAATTAAAAAATTTGTTTGTCCGACCGATAAAGATTACTTTTTCTTTTCTTTTCTTTTCTTTTTCTTTCTCTATCTCTCTTCACGACCGATCGAACATCTCGATAATAATTTAGAAATTACGTAAGAAACTCTAATACTTTAAGTTCGTTCTTATTTATAAGTCGTGCGATATTTTGATCAACGAACAAACATGAAAATGGGTGAAAAAGATAGATGTATGGATGGATAGATAATAGAAAGAGAAAGAGAGAAGAAGAAAGGGATATAAAGAAAGCACATATGCGTTGCAACAGGCGTAAAACAACACACGTCGATGATCGTCCAACGAGTCGAGCATTAATGGCGTTATCCCGCTCTAAAAATATCTTAAACTATAGAGATAAGACCGAAACTCTAAAAAGGACGATGTTCTGGTGGGCGGTTTATTAATGGAGCTCGGATTACTAGAAATCAAAATGATTGTAGGCGTCCGTGTTAAAGATCCTATAGAACTATACGGCCGATTTAAAAAGTATTAGAGATGGTGCTTCCTCTCTCTCTCTCTCTCTCTCTCTCTTTATCTTTTTATCTCCTTATCTCTTTATCTCTCTTTCTCCATTGTGAAGATAATATTTATATATAAATAAAAAAAAAAAGAAAACAAAAAAAGATGGAGGATCTAATTCCTTCTAAATCCAATTAAATTCGATCCAATTCGACATTCATTTCGACATTATATCATTACGAGAGAGAAGACGAGAGAGAGATATTTTATTTTTGTCTTCTAAACATTATTATCTTTACGTTATGAACATTTCATTAGAAATGTTAACTAAAATGAGAAGGAAAAAAAAAAGAAAAGAAATAGGAACAAAATGGACGACCTAGTTCAACCCGATTTTAATCCAATCCAATTCAATTTAATCCAATGTTCCCTTTTATCGTGTGAGGATATATATATATATATATATATATATATATATATATATATATATGCAAAGAAAGAGAAAAAAAGAAAAATGGGAAAAACCAGGGGAAAAAACAAAAAGATAAAAAAAATGAAAGTAAAAAATCAGATTAAAAATTTTCAAGAAAAATAAATGGACGATCTGGTTCAATCTCTTAAAAATAAACGAACAAGCGAGAGTATAAAATATCATTATTATCATTATTATTAGATTTACGTAAATGTTTGTTTGAAGAGTCTCGATATCACGTTGGCTATCTCTGACCATATATATATATATATATATATATATATATAATATACATATATTATATATATTTTATGTATATATATGATATATATTGAGAGCATTCCCTCATATGCTCGACTTCTTGCAAATAAACCGATGCTCGTAAATCCTCGGTTGGGTTGGAGCCTTTTCAGCGAGTCCGGTGTCTATTAAAATTCCGGGACGACAGCTGGACGGGACGGTTAATGATTCTTAAATTACACCGCCCTATGTATTTTTCTAATACAAATGTTGTATCAACGATCGATAATAAAATGCTTTCACGATTGAAACGTACGATAGAAAAACTATCAACGCATATTTACGTAAATATCTATTTGTCTCGTGTATTATTATTTATTATTTATTTATTTATTTATTATTATTATTATTAAGTATTATCTAAACGTTTAAATATAAATACCATTTATATCTTACAATTACATGCTTAATTGATATTTATTATATAAATCATACTTATAAAATCGATCAGCGATTATAGTAATTCGTTCGTGATTATTACGGATATATAGTAAAATTCTTGCATAATGATTTTAATATCTCCTTCGTTTTCTTTTTTTCTTATTCTTTTTCCTTTTTCTTTTTTAACAATCATATATATATATATATATATATATATATATATATATATATATATATAACTATTATAATTAGGTTATAATTAATTATTTACAAAATAGTTCCAATTAATCATTAGATAAGAATCCAAATCGTATATATCAAATAGATATTTATGATATAAAAGATTTAATTATATTTACAAATGGTATTTATAAAAATAAAGAAGAAAAAAAAAAAATAGTCGCGAATTATTATTTAGATATATCTTTAGAATATCTTTTTCAAATGTATACACGTCCAAAGATTATCCGGAACATGGAGATATAAAGAAAAAAAAAAAAAAAAAAAAGAAAAGAAAAAAAAAAAGTAAAAGAAGTATGTCACCAGTGAGAAATACAAAAGTGATAGTTGGAAATTAAGATGGAGAAACGATCGCAGCTGTGCAAATCGACGAGATATGTAAGTCTAATAAAAAGGAAAAAAGAGATAGAGAGAGAAGAGACAAAGAGGAATATTAAAAAAAAAAAAAATAGAAAGAAAGGAAGAAAGAAAAATTGAAAAAAAAAAAAAAAAAAAATAAAAAGAATAAATAAAGAGAAAGAATCAACGATGAGCTATGAACGTCTTTCTCGGTTGGAAACGTAAGAGTTACGACAGCCGCGGACACACACGCTCGGCCTAAATACGAATTGGGAACGCCGCAAGCAGAATCGTGTCTCGGGCTGCTGTCCTCTTCTTTTTTTTCTTTCTCTTTTTCTTTCTCTTCTTCTTCCTCTTCTTTTTCTTATTCCGTGTTGCGGTTCTGCTCGGAATAAACGTGCAAGACTTTGTCGTCGTCGTCGTCGTCGTCGTCGTCGTCGTCGTCGTCGTCGTCGTCGTCGACTACAACGACTCTTAACAACGCACATGCCATCGCAAAGTCTTCTTTGTCTTTCCTACGACCTTTCCCTTAGACGAGTCGTGCCACGAAATCGAACGATTCGTTGCCGGTGGTGGTTATCGCAAAAAAGCTTTCGCGATGATCTCATCCTAACCGCTAGAAGATATACTCTAAAGAGAAGGGAAAAAAAGGAAAGAAAAAAAGAAAAACAAACAAACAAACAAACAAACAAAAGTGAGAAAGAAAGAGAGATGATGTTCGTGTACGAACTACGTGTCGATTTCAAAACGTGATGTTTCGTTTTTTTTTTTCTTTTTTTCTTTTTTTTTTCTTTTTTTCTTTTTTTGCTACTTTCTTTCCTTTTATTTATTTTACTTTTTTTATTGGTCTTTCCTTCTTTTTTCATTCCTTTTTTTTTTTTTCTTTTCTTTAACTACTTTTTATTTTTTTTTTTTTAAAGATAGAACCATACGGAAGTTTATATGAGTTTACATAAATAAAAAGAAAGAAAGAAAGAAAGAGTGAGTGAGTAGAAGTCGGTCGATACGACATGGATTTCGTAAGAATCTTTATCGTTCAACGTTCCATGGCAAAAGTCAAAGGCGGCGGACGCGTCGGTTTCGAGTAATACAAGAGAGAAGATAATCTGAAAATGAAAAAGAGGACAACGAGCAATAATTGTGATTTCTCTCTCTCTCAGACACAGACAGACACACTCTCTCTCTCTCTCTCTCTTTCCTCCTCTTTGATTCTCTCTTTTTTAAAACATTTTATTTAGTCACGAAAAAGAGAGAGAGAGAGAGAGAGAGAGTGGTACACGTAATTAGAGATTAATCGTTCGCTAATTTTACTTTTGAACTTCGGCACACTTTAGAGCTCTCGCGTTTTACTACCGGAGGGGAGATAAGATTCTTATGTAAATACGTAACATGCTCTGGCAATGCTTTTATCTTGTACATACTCCATTCAATGTAGCAGAGAGAGAGAGAGAGAGAGAGAGAGAGAGGAAAAAAAAAGAAAAAAAATAGAGAGATCGTAGAATTAAGAGATCGAAGAAGAATCGTCTAATTTTATTTTCCCTTCTGTTTTCTTTTTCTTGGCTTTTTTTTTTGTTATTTTAAGAAGATTTATAAAAGAAATGATAAAAAATAAAAGAAAATTAAATTTATAAAAAAAAAAAAAAAAACGAGAAGATCCTCGGAATTCAAGGGAGAAAAAAAACGAAAAAAAAAAGAAAGAGAGAAAGAGAGAGAGAGAGAGAGAGAGTGAGAGAAAATTTGAAGAATGATGCACGGATGGACACCAAAGTGGCAAACGCGTGTGCACACATGAAATATATATCCATGTCCAAAATATCCAGAACTCGAGAGCTTCGAAATCGGTTAACGGTGTACTACGGGTTTAAGCTCGACGAGACGAGTGGTGTCGCATTTCTAACGTCGTTTCTAACATCGTTTTTAACATCATGACTGACCATGCGATGCAGGTACATATATATATATACATACATATATGTATATATATATATATATATATATATATATATATATTACACGTAACATACACACCAAATCGTCATTCGAGAGACAATCTTAGAAAATTCTTAGAAAAGAAAGAGACAGATAGATGGATAGATAAATAGATAGATAGAAAGAGAATGAATCTTCTTTCCGAAAGTTTTTCTCATGCGGGTTGACCTCCCATATGCCGACATTTTCTCCCCACTCTTCTGCTAATAAAGCTCAATTACTTAATTAATGGGTTAAAGCGAGGATACAAACGTGACGCAACCATAGATAAAATATTCGTAAAAGTTACGTATCACGTTTTATATGTGTCCAAGTCTGTGATAATTTTATCCCACTTGATAAAATCTATCTGTCTATCCTTCTCTGTATATATACATATACAAATAGATAGGTACATTTGTATATATGTATGCATGCATCCATGTATGTATGTATGTATGTATGTATGTATGTATGTATGTATGTATGTATGTATGTATGTATGCATGTATGTATGTATATATGTATTTATGTATGTATTCATGTATGTATTCGACCTAAAAATTGAAAAGAACTGAACGATGAATCGCGGGACCCCCTACGAAATGTTAGTTATCGAGAAAAACTTGACCCCCTTTTTTACGCGCACGTCCTTCACACCTATGAATATGTATGCATGTATGTGTGTATGTATGTATGTATGTATGTATGTATGTTAGTATGTTAGTATATAAGTATATATGTATATATGTATGTGTCGTTTCAGTAGATTTTTTATTAGCCATGCTTAAAAATCAACTGGTTTCCGTTATTATTATCTTTGATATTTCGTTTCTTTCACTTTCGCTCGCATAATAATAATAATATTAATATTAATATAATTGTACTTCGTTACCCACGTACTTTTATTATAATAATATTTCATTTATACTTTGTACTTTTACCTTTCTTAATGTATATATTTGTATTTATGTATATATATATATATATAGTATAATATTATACATTTTTTACTCGATATGTAAAAGTCGCAATAAGTAATGATATACATTTATTTTATATATGTAATACCTTTTCTCAATACAATATTATATATTTTATTCTACTTAATTGAATTTTATTTTAATTTTTAAGAAAAACAAGGAGAGAGAGAGAGAGAGAGAGACTAATTTAATTTTCTAATGAAAAAGAAAAAGAAAAGATATGACTCTTTGTAGCCTATAATGTCGAAATTATACGATAAACATTTTTCCATTGAAATATAGTTTCCCTCTTGGTCAATAAATAATTCACCTTCGGGTTATATCGAAAGCGCGAGTAGTTTTAAAACGTTCATTTGCATACGAATTTTCAACGGGTTTGTTCGATGCGAAAGCTGAAGCGAAAAACAAACGTTTCAAAGGAAAAGACGGGGGTCCTTGTAATACCTATCGCATTACGCAACACAACGATGGATGTTAAAAGCAACTCTAACACTAGTACGAACACATATATACGAGGTATCACACGCGTGATTATGCCTTCTCACTTTTTCTTTTCCTTTTCTTTTCTTTTTGCTTTCTTTTCCTTTGTCAATCGAGAAAAAATCAGAAATCAAAGAAACCTATCCCATTGTATATCTTAAAACAAACATATTATATATGATTCGTTTTAAAGATGCAGCATGAATCTGCATCTGATTTTTATGTACAATAAAAAAAAATAAAAATAAAAGTTATTGGCATATTTGATCTATTGTTTCCTTTTTTTTTTTCTTTTCTTTTCTTTCTTATTTAAACGCAAAAAATATGTATATATATAATTTCTTTTTTTTTTTTTTTTTTTTTTTTTTTTTTTTTTTTTTTTTTTTTTTTTTTTAATTCAAATAAAATACAAATATGTTGGAACAAAATGTGAAAATCTTCAAGTTCTTCACGTTCATGTGAACGACGTGATCGATCAGAAGAGATTTAGTATATATTTTTGTCACGATAACGGCACTTATACAGTTACATTGAATAGTCCTATCAAAATCACGAAGAATCTCACCATGCGATATCATAATTTCGAATCACCAAGTCAAATCGAGGATGATTACATTGAAAACTATCACGCATATAGGTACGTATGGACGACTGATTCCCCGATAAAAAGGTTTCCGTGGCATTGCTCTTACTTTTATCAGAGCTTATCTATCTATATATATATATATTTTGTGCATTGAACTGAAGAATTTTATATACGATGATATTTTATCACGTTTTAATTACGAGAATCTTATTACAACCAAGACAATTTCTTTATTTGATAAATACCCAACTAAAATTCTTATTGATGAATCAAATACAAATCATATTCATGAGAACAAAAGTTTTATCAAACAACAAAAACCTATACGTAACTCAATTATAAGGAAGAGGGATCACTTTTTCATGAATCATAAAATTCACGATATTGAAATTCATGAGGATATATAACGAAGTTCTCGAGACAAAAATTATATCGACAGAATAGATGTATGTGATTCGATTAAAAAAAAAAAAAAAAAAAAAGGATCACCTTTTCATGAATCATAAAAATTCATAATCGAAATTCATCAGAAAGAATATGACAAATTTTATCGAAGAAGCAAAAAAGAAAGAAAGACAAAAAAAAAAAAAAGAAAGACCCCAAATGATCCAATTATATAAAGAAAAAAAAAAGAAAAGAAAACACAGATTAAAGTTATTTTCTCCTATCACCATCACCACCACAACCACCACCACCACCATTGCCACCACTGCCGCCGCCGTCGCCGCCATCACAAATTTTCTATCTTTTAACGCATTTATAAGAACTTATCTACTGGTGAAAAAGGGCTTCGTAAGATTTGTTCGCTTCTAATCTAGGCTTTGAGCGGTTACGTTTAGAAGATGTGGACTACTTAGGATGATCGTCACGTAGGAAACGAGTTGGCCCTCGTTCGGTGGCCCGACATTATAAGAAAGAGCCGCTCCTATTATTAAGGAAAAAAAAAAAAGAAAGAAAGAAAGGAAAAAAGAAGAAAAGAAAAGGAGAAAAAAAAAAAAAGAAAGAAATATATAACGTTCCTCTTGGCTTTGCGTTGGGAGACCACGATGTATATTTCCCCCAATCTCTCTTTCTCTTTTCACCGAACGAAACGAGAAAGAAAAGAGACGAGAAAAGAAGAGAAGAGATGAAAAGAGATGAAAAGAGAAGAGGAGTGAAGAGGAGAGAAAAGAAGAGAGTAAAGAAGGAGTAAAGAGGAGGGAAGAGTAGAGTTTAGCAAGGATATCCCAGCTTGGATGTTGCTGGCTAGCGGGGCAGCAGCAAGCAGGCTGGCCAGTCATCGGCCATCGGCTTCACCTTCACCTCATCCCATCAAAGCATCTGCGGACTCCCGAAACGCGGTACATTGCAGCATCCTTCTCTTCTTCTACCTGAGACCGATCTAGAAAGAGAGAGAGAGAGAGAAAGAGAGATGGGACAAGGCATTCTCTCCTCACCTGGCCTCCTTCTACCTCTCACGTACCAACTCCATTATTTTCCTTTATCTTATTTTTCGGTCCATTCAGCGAGCCGGCTATCGGCCAGTATTTCTCTCTCTCTCTCTCTCTCATACCTTTCTATCTTTTGTCAATCGCGCGAACCTCTCTTTCCTCTCTTTCTCTCTCTCTCTCTCTCTTTCTCTCTCTCTCTCTCTTACTCATCGCAATTCCCTTAAACATGAATGGCACTGACGATGAATCGCTCTCACTTTTTCGTTCCTTTTTCTCATACTTCTTTTTTCTTTTTTCACTCTCTTTCCTCGTCTCTTCCAACCTTCGGAAAGAAAGCGGGGCAGGGAAGAAGGAAAAAGAAGAAGAAGAAGAAGAAGAAAGGAGAGAAAAAAGAAAAAGAAGAAAGAAAAATACAAGAAATCGTAAAATCTCTCCTCGTCTTCGGTGTGTGGTCTTCGCTCGTTAAAATAATGCACAGGAAAAGATCCATAAGAATTGATCAAATTAAGAGAGAGAGAGAGAGAGAGAGAGAAAAAAAAGACTAGAGATTTTACGATGGTCATGGTTACTTTGATCATAGAGAAATTCAACGTGCGTGTCCCACCTACTCTCTTCCGCGTAGGTGTGCACATTGATGATGATGATGATGATGATGACGATAATAAAAAGCTCATGTAAGCGCATGCGGAAAAGCAATTAAGTTTTATTTTTTTTTTCTTCCCCTATAAGTAATTGTTCCTTCCGCGACGTTAAACGATCGAGAAAACGATATACGGCACTCGAACGAACGATGAGCTAACACCATCATGTTGATTATCGTGCACTGTGCATTTCAAACAAACTTCGAACTACATGAATATGTGGTGGACTTGATGAGTTATAACGTTACGTATATATGTATATTTAAGAATCAATCGTAAAGAAAAGAAACAATACTAAAGAACGGAAAAAATTTTTGTTGTGAATTTATTAACCCATTTCCTCCCTCATTATCCCCTTAGAATTGACCTCGTCGGAAAGTTACGATTATAAATCAAGTATTTCCTATCTCTGAAATTGTGTAATCATTCGACATTATAAAATCAAATATATTGTTGTCCTTTTTTTTTGTCTTCTTTTTTTTCTATACAATAATATTTATGTGAACTGACCTTGAACGATGAGGAGTAAAGTAACCAACGCGATCGCTTTGACGTGCATCCTTTTAATCTTAATTTTCCTCGAGATGAAGGATCACTGTGATCGATGACGAATTAATTAAAATGTCAAAAAAAATATATATATGTATATATATATATATATATATATATATATATATATCAAAGAGAACCGACACAGTGGCACTTGAGGGAAAAAAGATGAAAAATAAAATTTAAAAAAAAAAGAGAAAAGAACGTTTCACAAAACTCAGGCCTACGTTCGTCTCGTTATACGATTTTAAATCGTTAATCGTCAACTTTTCGCGAACGTGGAAGAGTATCTATATCTTAAAATCGCGTCGCGAAGGTTATTACACTGAAACAGGGGGAATCGAAGTTATCCACCGATTCGAGGTGGATACTAAATAGAAACTGAGAGAACGGGCGCGCGTGGTATCCGAAGAACGACGGCGGAATCGCGCCCCCGGCTTTTTACGGGGACCTGCGCACTGCGATTGCGCGTCGGTCACGCCGATCAAGCGCGCCGCCATGCGTATAACCGCGAAAATCGAATTTTCCTTTATCCGCCTTTTACGGACCTATGCATCTATATTTCTATAACGTTTATTATTATTATTATTATTATTTTTTTTATTATTATCCTTTTCTTATACGAATATATATGTGTGTGCGTGTGTTATTATAAACATGAATAAACAAGCAATAATCGAATAAATTTAAATTAAAATTTAATTAACCAAGATATATCGTTGGTGTGAATAATAAAACGTTATATTATATTATAATATTCTTTCGAGTGAACATTTTTCTTTTTTTCAAATATCTCTTATAAATGGAAATAATAATAATAATAGTCTGTAGAATAAATTTTAAATAAAATTAAGATATTATGTATTATTAGTAATTAATAATATATAATTTTGAATAGATAATGATTTGTTCTTTTTTTTTTTTTTTTTGTCTTTTTTTTGTGAAACGAAAATTCATTAATAAACGAGTTAACTCTTCTTAAGGGTATGACTCTGTGAATCAATTTTTTTTATCGCATGATCGACGTAATATAACACGATTAGACGATGCTACCTGCCTAACACTAACTTCGCGTTATGAATGTGGAGTTATATCTACGAACGAATGCACGTGACTTGCGTACACCCGTTCGTTGGATGCTAACTTAAGCAGAAGCTCTTCTTCATTTCTTTCATTCATTCACTTCGTCAACATTTCTAACCGTTCGAACGTGCTAAATGAATAAAGGTGAAAATGATATTTCCTTTGGTGTAAATTTACTTCGTTAAATTTAACTGTTTCTCCGTTAGAGTTTCAATGAAGTAAGAGAAAGAAGAAGAAGTGGAAGAAGCGGAAGAAGAAGAAGAACAAGACGAAGAAGAAGAAGAATTATCGGCTCGTTTGTGATCTCGTGCCAAGACGAGACGAACATTTTTTTGTTTTTAAGTACAGACCGTGCCAAAGGTCCCTAGATCGGGTGAGAGGGGGTATCGAAAGTTCCTAGATAGTCAAAAGTTTCTAGATGTGATGTCAAAAATCAAAATTACTTTTTCTCGTGACTCTTCGAACAATCTAGAAGAGGAAAAAAAAAAGGAACAAAAAAAGAAAAAGAGAAATTAGCCTAGATAATCTCGAGAGAAAATTAATCGATTTGAAAGATCGTTTAGGAATGATCGTTCGACCCATCCTTTACGATCCTCCAAAGTAATTTGCAACGAACATACGTACGTACATACGCATATTAAGCGAAGTTATTGCCTTGTTATTAATAAATACGATATGAAATACGAATCGTCGTACTTCCGCTGTCAGAAATGTATATCCTCGTCATCGATATTCAATGTAGTTGTATAGTTTGACTAACGAATGTGACTAATCGAGCTTCAAAAAAAAAGCTGATGTCATTCGTAACCATGCAATCTGATTTGCTTGAAGAAAATTTAAATGTGGTCTTCTTTTTTTTGGGGTGGGGGGGGGGGGGGGGGGGGGAGGGAATTAAAATTATTGCGAAATTCGAATTAAACTATTAATTGCAAAAACGATCTACTGCTTTTTCCTCAAGCATTTCTACATATTGGTTTTTCTATGTAATCGTCTTTCCAAATAATAATCCCACGTAATCGATGATTAAAAGAGAATATTCATATTTAAATATAAAACATTCGCGCGATTACGAATGCGTCATAAACGATGACTCTCAGAAACTATGTATTTTCATAATTATTAATACAAGCGATACGTTTTATTAGGAATTTTTTAATCAAAAAGAATAATCGCTTATGCGATCATGTTTATATATTTTTTCTATTGGAGTGCCAAAGAAATCCACTTACGAACGTCGAGAACACAAGAATGCCCTCATCCGTTCGTCGAATAAAGTTCCAAGTCAGGAAACGTTTGTGTTTGGAGATGATAAGCCAAGGTATAGAAATATTTGAATTTCGTATATCCGCCAGGTGAATGCTTAGTATTCTACTTCTTAGTGTCTACTAAATACAAACGAGGCCTTCATTTAAATGTATATCGTAATTTTATGAATCGCTCGTGAAAAGATACGAATATGCGTATTATAAATGTTTAATTATCTCACGCTTAACTGTACCGTATGAAGTATTTGTTTAGTTTAATAACATTACCTCGACCTATCGACCGAGACAACGCGTTTCCTACCAAGAAATATGCGTCATAAACAAACTTCAACTGTCGACATCTAGCGAGAGAACTGTTTAACTGTTTGCTAAACAAAGCTCACGATGTATCCATTGATCGATGATTTTTGTATAATCGTTTAAAGTTCCTTGAAAAATCGATCATCTAATTTGTCCGATTTCTAAGAATCTAACGAATCAAATGAATATATCTATATGTATATATATGAATTAGGTTTGTTCCTGTTAACTTCGTTATACCTATCTTACGTTATATATATATCGACACGTTCCATAGGTTGCTTTTGCTCAGAAACGATTGGTCGCCATCTCGTAGCGGTCCTAAACCCCACCACGGGCGTTGGATGAAACCGGATGCGTCGACGAACGACGAGGAACAAAGGACGCTTTTGTACGCAAGCAGAAAGGACGCCATCTTCGTTTGTCAACGGACGTCAAGGTGTTCTGATCTCGAGAACTCGGGAGGTTGTTCTGAAGAAAGGAAAAAAAAGTCATGAGGGATAACAAGTGCTCGTAAAAATAATCATTTATACTCGTAACGTGTATTTCGAACTACACAATGACATGGCGTCTACGGACTTTGAAAAACGCAAAGAGGAAGAATACGAAATGCAGCTGTTGGGCTTTCACTCGAGAGCCGTATACGCGACACGTAAGAAGACGACGACGCCGCCACCACCACCACCGCTGTCGCCGCCAACGTTCCTTTGATTCCGCGTTTAAACGGCTTACAAATTGTATACAAGATTTTTCAACCATTTGGGGTATGAATTTCAGTCGTTGGGCGGGTGAACTCTGGTTTCATGTGGTTTTGATCATGACTAGAGTCACACTCGTCCATCGCTTGAAATGCTTTCACCGTACATTACCATCGACGAACTTTTCTTATTTTATTTATTTTTTTTTTTTTCTCTCTCTCTCTATCACAAAGACTAACCTTTCTTTTTCGTTTTCAAACCGAAACTTTGTTTTTCAAATAAAATCTTATTTCGTTATTTCCCTGATAAATATGCCTGATTATACTTTTGTTATATCACATCCACAGCATGATCCAATGTAGTTTTTTTTTTTTTTTTTTTTTTTTTTTTTCTTACTTTTCTTAAATTGCAAATTTATTATTTATACCCTCTTGGCTTTTTGCTAAATAGATATTACTATCGATGCCTAGCTTCTAATATTCAATCTTTCTTTCTAGTGGAAAGTATAGCTCATGAAACTATCGAGTCAACGTGTAAAAAGTTATGTAAATCTTTACAAACAAAATACAATTATGATGAGGAAGAATTGAAAGAACTGAAGGAAAATGAAAAACAACTGATACAAATTTATTGTGCACGTGCAATGCCGCATTTAAAAATTATAGAGGTAACTGTAACATTGTTCACACCTTTGCTCGTGCTCTTACAGATAATTATATCTTTGATTTGTTATAGAATACCGTAAAGAAATACATTTCCATACCAAAAAATGTTTTATTAGAAGAAGACAAATGCCAGAGTATTCAATATACAGAGGAAGAATATGAACGACTAGAAAAATCTGTGAAAAATCTACAACAAAGAGCTAAGAGGGTATGCAAAAAATAATATGCAGTTCAAAAACTTTACATCACCATGCACAATTTTCAATTGAACTATATTTCTCTAGGCCACTATGTTGAATGCTGCGTTGAAAGAAGAACTAGCTACACTAGATCAATTACAAAACAATATAAATAAAAGTAATGAAATGTGTGATATAATTGAAAATAGTTCTGTGGATCAGAATGTCAACGGTGACATGCTTAAAGTACTTAAACATTATGAAGAACTTTATAAAAAGTTACTCAGTTTGGTACCTAAAACAGAAAAAGTAAAATATAATCCATTTGAAGATTTCAAAGGTAAAAACTATGATTTTGATAACCTTTGACGGTTGTCTTAGTCATAGATTTTTAAAACATTTCCACATTATTTTCTCAATGTACAAAATGTGTATATGAAATGTTTATATATAGTAGATAAGAAGATTTCATTTGTAACTCTTTGTTAGATCTCATAAATTAACGGATTTTATATATACATATTTTTACCTTTGCAATAAAAAGTTCATATTATCCTATTTATATTTTGTTCTATATAACCAAAACAAATAAGAATGTTTCAAGAAATATCTAAGGTCTAATTTAAAGCAGATACTCAAAAATTTAACCTTTCATGGATACGCATCGACAACGAATATTTCCGATTTCTCTTTTACCGACATAACCATACTTTTTAACCGACTTCTCCTTTCGTTATCCAGCAAACAAGTGCTGCCATCTGTCCCTTCGAAAGTTTAAAAATCCTAACATTTTTCCTAAAAAAAAAAAAAGAAAAAAAAAAAAAGAAAAAGAAAACTCAATCTGCGCGTTAAATTCTCGTGAAATTTAAAAATTAATACTCGTAAAAGTGCTCTTAAAAGAACTGTTGTTAAGAATATTGAAAAGATCGTATCCCTGTGTATGTGTGTATACAACTTCAGTCTATCCGCCATTACGAACATAATATAAAATGGAGTTCTCACATAGAAATCTTTTCAAGAATAATAAGCGTTTAATCCGCCGTGAATAAATGAGCTTTATCCAAGTGGAAAGCTTTTAAAAAGAAATGATATTTTAAAAATATTTAAATAAAAAAATAAAAGTACATTTTCTTAGATTAAAATTGACCAGACTCTGAATTAGCTAAATATTTTTTAAAGGATCAAGAATTAATCACGCGCAATGCGAAGGTGAATAAAATCATAAATTGATATAGACAGTTATAAAGTTAATTTTAAATAAATATTGAATGAAATAAACACGTTCAATATTAAAACTATATAAATATATAGATACATACCATTGTATTCTCGAAGATGGCTGTATGTCAGAAAAGATCAAGAGGATGTACACCGATCCAATGGTACATTCCAATAGACACCAAATTTCCTGGTATCATCGTCGAGCCCGCTTGTCCTAAAGTGAATTGTCCCACGCCTTACACGCTATTTCACCCATTACCACAAACCAATGTTCCAACGATGATACCTTGTGGCTGGACCTCTCTTGGACCGTATCTTACCTGCGCACCATATTGTCCGATGAATTGTTAATCACATTAGAAAAATTATTACAATTTTAATACTTAGTTGGAAAAACAATGACAATTTTATATGTACAATTTTTGTTTCTTTTTAATATTTAATTAGAACAAAATTATGATGATTTTACAGACGTGACAGTATTTTTTTTTCTTTTTTTTTTTTTTTTTCTTAATATTTAGTCAGAAAAATATTAGGAAAAAAATTATATCCCATTGTGCGGGCACACGTATATGTAAGAATACAAAATGTAGTACTTTCAAAGTGAAGTAACGTAACTATAATTATACGAAAAATCTCATTCGTTTTAATGTGAATATAACGATAAAATTTGGTGATTAATCGAAACGAAATAAAAAAATAGTACCTGTTTATTAAAGCTTCTTTACATAATAATTATGGACTTTAATTATAGCTATAAATGATCGAGAGAAAAAACGACGTTAAAATATAACGACCATTGTAAAAGAACCAATCACGTTCGACGTTACGAAACGAGTAACCACTACTTACTGAATGCATAAATATATACATATATGCATACACACACACACACACACATACATATATATTTATAACATTTTCTAATAATTTTCTACGACAATTATTCAAATAGATATATCAAATGGAAAAAAAAAACAAAGAAAACGTACTTACCATCTCAATCGTAATTATTTCAACGTAATAATTTAAAATATATTAAATATAAAACGAATTAAATAAATAATGGAAACGAGATTAGGTCTGTCTTGTTACGAGGCAAGTGAACACTGACGAAAACTTCGATTATCGTCCGAAAATAGCCGAACTTACTTACGTATTGGATACTCGTAAGAAAAACGGTCGACGCGAACCGTTACAGATTTCTCTCTTTCCTTCTTTCACACATATATATACATATATATACATATATATATATATATATATATATGTATATATATGCATGCATACATATATGGAGTACACTTAATATATATTTCCATATAAACATATTTCTATCGTACAGGTGCGATCTTTCTTACTTCCTCTTTCTTATTTTCATATTCCTTTCTTTCTTCATCTTTATACGGTCGAACATGCACGACGAACGACGAACGACGAACGAACGAAACGTACGAACATCTTACCTTTGTTTTGATTGGTCATTAGTGGATAGAAAAGGACAGCAAGTTTTTCGCGGAATCATTGGACTTCGTCGCTTAGTTCCATAGATATAGGTTTATTGGAAGAAAATAGGGTGGGAGAGGGACATGGCTGATTAAGAGGGGTGAGGGCTGAGGAAGGGGGGTGAACGTGACATGGGGGGGGGGATTGGGAGGGGGAAGAAGAAAACGTCGAAGAAGTGACCAGTAATCGAGTAACGTTCGGTTTTGCGAGTTCTTCTCGGTCGCTTCTTATTAAATTATATATATATATATATATATATATGTTGTGTATATATATGTATGTATATTTTGTAAAATATATCTCTTTTTATATATACATATATATATATATATATATATGTATATGTATATGTACATCTACATATATATATATATATATTTTTGTTTTCATTTTCCCCTTCGTTATTGCATAGAAATTTTTTTTAAACGAAACGAAACGAAAAAAAAAAAATAAATAAATAAATATCATTGGTCAAGTTAACAAAAAGGATGGAGGATATTATTGATTGCGAATGTCGTTTGACCGCTAAGCTGTTGGAAATGTTGAAAACGACCGATTACGAATTGGTACAGGAAAATGGTCAAAGACGTTTGTCCGCGCCAGAAATCTATCGGGACGGTAGGGAACGTGCAAAAGGTGCCGAGGTATTTGTCGGTCGTCTTCCACGCGATTGTTACGAGGACGAATTGATGCCGGTACTCGGTAAGGCCGGTAGATTAATGGAACTCAGATTGATGCTTGATTTTTCTGGATCTACACGTGGTTATGCATTTGCCCTTTATGAAAACTCCAAAACAGCTAAGAGAGCTTGCATGGAGTTAGACGGTTATGAAATAAGACCGGGGCATCGTATAGGCGTTGTCAAGTCGATCGACAATTGTCGTCTATTCTTTGGCGGTGTACCGAAGAACAAAACAAAAGCGGAATTTATGGAAGAACTGACGAAACTTCTCGACGGGATAATAGATATTTATTTGTATCCGAACGCTCAGGACAAATCATTGAATCGTGGTTTTATATTCGTCGAGTTTAAGGATCATAGGGCAGCCGCTATGGCCCGAAGAAAACTTATCCCAGGACGAGTTATGCTTTGGGAACACGAAATTGCCGTTGATTGGGCCGATCCTGAACCTGGCGATCCGATCGATGAGGATGTCATGCAAACCGTGAGTTATTTTTTTTTTTTCTTCCTTTCTCTCTCCGTCTCTCTATCTCTCTTTCTCTTTATATATTTTCTTATTTACACGAAAGAACGCAAATACATTTTAAATTTCGCGGCATTTTTAACGTTCGTAATCGGTAACCCGTAAGAATATCTGTTCTTCGTCGAAAGAAAAATCTTTTCGGATCGTCGTTTGTCTTTTGACACATTAATCCTTTTTTCCTTTCTTTTTTCATTGTCATTAGAATATAATGTAATCATGAAAAATGTTCCCACTGGACGATCTAGTATCCCGCCATTTTATGTACGGTTTGAGTACGACGTACATTATTGGTCTATATTCGTTAATCGGAATATATGCCGCGAATAAATGAGCAATTTTTAAAATATGTTATGTCGTTTAACGAATTAATTGACGCACGCATATATAGGTTACGGCGTTATTCGTAAGGAATCTATCGTTAAATATGCCGCAGCAAAAGGTCAAGGAGATATTTCAAAAGTCAACGAGTGTACCTATATTGAAGTTGAAAAAAATAAATCATTTTGCCTTTATACATTACGAGTCACGACAGGCCGCACAGAAAGTAATGGACATAATGTCGCGTGAGTCACACACATCCCTCTATACGAATTAAATACTAGTAATATAATATAAATATATACATGTACACGTGTATATATATATATATATATATATATATTTATATATGTATATATATATTTTTTGTTATTAAATATTTTCTTCGCTCGATGTTAAAATCTTTTTAAAGTCCTCACGTTTCTCCTCTACGTACAATATGTTATTTTTGGCAACAGAACACAATAGCATCGTCGAGCAAGAAGGTTGGGAAATTCGTTGGGCGAAACCGATTTGTGCGTCTAAACTCTTAGAAAGGCAGAAATGTATAAATGAAGCTGCGACGACTGGTAGAAATGCTCGTTTCAAGCCATTATTGTCAAAGAATTATTATCTCCAAGCACTTCCAGAGGTATACGAAGAAAACAGTAATAAGGGTACCGCTCACGTCATCGCCTTACAAAGTTTGGTTAAGGAAAAGTTAGGTGCAATGTGTTCCTTCGAATGTTGGAGAGCTCTTGACGCACCAGGCTTCATTTGTAAGGTGAGCAGAGAAATAAATTAATCATAACAATATTATAATTAGTGTTTACTCGAAAACATAAATATAGAATATTATTATTAGGTTGATTATTAGGTTGATTGGATTGATCGATCGACGATAAGTCGAAATTTAATATATTACATATTTGTGGTATGTGAAGAAACTTTGCAAATTATAATTATAAAAGTGACAAAAAGAAAAAAAGAAGAGAGTAAAAAGAAAACAAAAAGAAAGAAAGAAAGAAAAAAAAAAAAAAAAAAAAAGAAAAACGTAAAAAACATCGAATAATTGTTACTCTTTCTTTTTTTTCTCTTTTATAACGAGCAGTAGCAGCAAGCACACACGTCACACTTTGTTTTTTCTCGGTCACATCTGGTAGGATAAAAAACAAAAAAGAAAAGGGAGAGAGAGAAAAAAAAAAGGAAAGTAACCAGCGATAATATTTGACTTCTCTTCTTTTTTACAAGTTACACATACTTACGTATGTAATTTAGTTATGTCTGGCCGTGAAAAGAAAAGAAAAGAAAAAAAAAAAAAAAAAAAAAAAGAAAAAAAAACCATTTATATTCTCTGCCTCATGATTATATTCTTTGACTGCGAACATTGTATGGTGTGGTTAAATACGTTTTCGATTTCTTGGGAGGATTTCGTCGCATTTTCCAAGTATATAGTAATTCGAGAAACTTTTCGTGCGATAGGGCGGAGGTGGGGAGAGAAGGGAGTTGTTTCAGCGAATATATACATATAAAGTTGCTGTTCTAGATCGTTCTCTCGAAACTAACGTTGTCTTCCCATTTTCGTATCGCACATCTATTCCTTTGCAATCTTTTTTTTTCTTATTATTATTTTTTATTTTTATTTTTATTATTTTTTTTTTTTTTCTTTCTTTTTATAATTACTATTGCAACGTCATATCAGTGATTCTTTTTTTTTTTCTTTTTTCTTTTTTTTTTTTTTTTTACAGATAACAGTTTTCAAAGCACATACTACGCTTCTAGAGTATCACGGAGATATAATGTCAACGAAACATAAAGCAATTAGTACGACGTCTTTAAAAATGTATCATTACTTGTCTAAATCATTGAACAATTCCGGTAAGATTTTCAAATCATGTAACGATCTTAATTTTTGTCGTTTTCTTCTTCTTTTTTGTATAATTTTAATTGCTACTTCTTAATTACACGTTTATTTATTTATTTATCATTGTTTTGTATTTTTTTTTTCTTTTTTTTTTTTTTTTCTATCATACAGCCATACAGGATATAGGGCAAGATTACACGAAACAAAATATGGAATTTGATGGGATACAAAGAATGCCGTTTTTTACATTGGAAAAACAATTGTATAATACTTTTAATAACGGAAGTTTTTAATTTCTTATTACAATCGGTAATGTGCGTCGTAGAAATCTACGAGGAATTAACGATAGCCAATAATAATTTTCAAATGAGATCGATTTTTTTTTTTTTTTTTTTTTTTTTTTTAAATTGGCTACTCGATCATTAGATTCAAAATTGATCAAATATATTCGCACGAATCTTCATGTAATTTTGAATTTTACATTTACATCATATCACAATTTTTTACTTTCTGATGAAACGTCAAAATAATGATAATATCTTGATTTTTATCAAATTGAACGTCAAATTCTATAGGACAAAAACTTTTTATAAGATTTTGGTATTTTTTTAATAATCTATTTAAAAGCAAATTGATTGATTGGCATCGCTTTAGGAAGAATCTACTTGAATTTTTAGAAATGTATAGGTGAATCATTATTTACTCCGGTGATGTGCCATGACAAATAATGTGTTTTATTATTAATGTTAATCACAAATGTATTTACAGAATCATTAATCATCTACATAGAATCTTCTTAAGTTAGATTTATACTGAAATTCTAATGTCCTATCGTTGTTTTATATGATATATATATATATATATATAATGTTATTCACTCTTAGCGTAAGAAGTTCATCATATAAGAAATAGATCATTATAAAAAAATATATATATGTGCGAGATTGCTAAATCTCCAACTAAAAAAAGTATCTGCTTTTTTGTTTTTTTTTTTGCTTTTTTTTTTTTAATATTTCACTTTTTTATCTATGTTTCTTTTTTGCTCGATGAACTTTTATCTTGCATTTAATTATATATAATTTAAAAAACCAAGATTATAAATGGAAAGTATCATCTAATCGCTTTATTTTGAAATATCTAAATAAGACTTTAATTTATTTACAATGTTTGTGTAAGTACACTTAAAACGTTAATTTAATTTCTTTATACTTGACATTTATGTTATATATTATAAATCAATAAGAATTATGACAACGGGGAAATATAATCAGAATTTTCATGTTAATTTCTTTTTAATAGACATTCTCGAATAATAAATGTCTTTGCGAATCAATTGTACGTGTAATCGTTATTAACAAAATTGCATAATGATCTTATCTTTGGAAGTTAAATTATAATCGGACAAGGTACGATTGTTTTCTAAATAGTAACCATCGATCCATAATTTTATTCTCTCTGGTGGCCAATCTTGATTTCTTTGGGATTGATAAATACAAGCAATTCGTTGCTTCAAAGATTCAACTGTCTCGGAATAATGAGTACGAATCTTCGTTAGACGTCCATCGAGGGTTCGAATTGTGATAATCAGAGAATGACATCTACATCCTATTTTACGTAAGATCCATTTTACCGACAGAAACTTTTAATTAAGTTGTAACGATGTAAAATATATTAACTTATATCACCATTACAGCAGGACATTGATAAATAAGGGCTCTCTGTGGGATATAATTTCTATTAAAAACACCAAGTTGAAGAATTTACAAGTTGTATGATTGCAAATGATGAAACTAGTTTTAAAGGTTAGTACAATTAGATTGACATTTCCGTGACTCTGTTAACAAAACATTTCAAAACAGAAATGTGCTCCCAGTAAACGTGTTTATTCTCGCCTAGCTCCCTCCCTCTCCCTCCTTCTTTCTTTCCCTCTGTCTCCTATCCTCCCTCCCACTTTGTCTCTATGTTTACGTATCGAGTTCATTTGTCGTCGTCGTCGTCGTCTTCCACTAGCAGGCGACAAAGAAAAGAGCGTGCGCGAAAGAAGAAAGCTCTCTCGCTTTTGTGACAACTTGAAATGAGAATGTAACGATGGTGGGGATAAAACGATAGAAAAGGGACAAGCAAAACTACAAATTCACTCGCGTGCCATTATATCCATTTAGTTGGAAGATTGTAACGCCTTAAAAATATACACACGTGTCGTGTTTGTTTGTTAAGAAATGTTAAAATATGTATATATATATATATATATACAATGGACAAATTGATTCATTAATATTGTAGATTTTTTTAACGATTATTAATATATATATATATATATATATTTGCGTTTATGTATTCGATAGTAATACTTTTGTTAACAATATGTAGTTACATTTTTATATACGTATGTATATATATATATAAATATACAAAAAATTACAATTCGGGATTAGAGGTATAACTTAATGGACTATGAGCTCGTATCATGGGAGGTAAAATTCTACTATAATCTTGAAGGATCATACGTATTGTTTGATAATCCGTGTTTTCAGTAACATTCTTTGGTCTTACGCAGCTGATCAATCTCCTGGCTTCCGGAGCGCATCCAACATCGTTTGCCCATCCAATAGGAGAGAAGTGCAAAGTATCGTACGTAAAGTCCAACAGTTTCCTGACAGCGCAATCGATTACACTATCACTTGGAATTCCACCCTCGCCACTTTCCGTGCAATCTTTTATCACGTTGCTCATCCAATTCCAATCATCCCATTCGCTAGAGTAATCAATGTTTCGGTTCTCCATTTCCCAGGTTAGTAAAGCACGATATCTACAAGTATGTTAGTAAACATAAAGTTTTTTTTTTTTTTTTTTTTTTTTTTTTACTTCAAAAAATAATACAATCGTTTTCTTTTCTTCTACTTACCCCCAATTCCAAGGATTTTTACCGAATTTAATTTTTTTAAGGTTCACCATATAGACGAACAAGTTATAATCAATGGCTTTCAAGTTGTTATAATCTATGTAAAAGTTTTCCACGCGGTAAAGCAACGGGAAGATTTTGTAATCTATGCTTTGTATTAGATTGAACGATAAGTCGAGAGTTCGGAGATTATATAAATTTACGAACCAATCACTGGATATCCATGTCAATCGGTTACCCCATAGAATCAGTTCATTTAAATTTATTAATCCTGTAAAAACTTGACGATCTAAAGCTTCAATATTATTTTCGTGGAGATCCAAAACTCGTAATGTTGCACCGAATCTGACGAAGGTATGCCTTCGAATAGAAAAATGTTTTTACATACATTTGCTATCGTATATATAATTATTTACGTTTTAACTATGATATTGCTATCTCAAGATCATTATGCTCACCCGGCTATATTAATTAGATTAGATCCGTGTATTATTATGTTCGTTGTATTACTTTGTGCCGAATCCAAATGATCTTGTAACGTGTTCAATTCTGTACAATCGAAGGTCACTGTTTTCGCCATTTTCGATGTTATCGTTTGACATGTTTCCTCCGACCAGACATATCCAAATAAATAGAAGACGAGGAAGAAGAAATAACACCTCATTTTTGTCTTTTTTCTTTCTTTTTTTTTTTTTCTGCTTTACGTTGAAAACCTTGTCACGTTAACAAATCTCACGACTAACTGAATATTTGTATTATATTTATCAGTTATGTAGTCACATAGAGTGGGTGTTCTCTTTCTCATTCCTCTCTTCAATGGACAGATAACATTATTATCTGTCTGAAACTTCCGGACACTTTATCATTTTCACGATCCTCTTAAATTTTCTAGTGTAATATTTTTTCTTTTTTTTTTTTCTCTTTTTTTATTTTCAAAACAGGGAAAGATCGTACGAATTACATTATATATAATACAAACAACATTTATTGTCATGCGTATATACATAAAAGTGGATAATTCATCTTGGGCAAATTTGAAAGAGATTCCATTTCGCACATACATAACAGTTCCTCCGTTAATCTTACAAAATAAAAGAAATAATCAGAGACAGACAGTCAAACATTGTCATTATCAGAGACAGAAAGTCAGATAGTCAGGCTCATTTTTTTATTTATTTTTTTTTCTTTTCTTTTTTTTTTCTTTTCTTTTTTTTTTCTTTTTCTTTTTTTTTTTTTTTTTTTTTTTTACAGGCAACAGGAGTATCAAGAATTTTGTATCAAAACGAAGGAGAGGGAGCCTTTTTACTGGAAGAAAATAAGACTGATCACACATTGGAGCTATCGTTATTGTCATAAAAATGTTTCTTTTTTCGTTTTGTTTTTATGTACACCACAGCACGAATCGTCGTTACTTTCGTGCATTATGTTCTCCTAAGAAAGAAAGGAAAAAAAAAAAAAAAAAAAAAAACAGAAACAGAAAAAAGAAATCACGTAAGAAACCTGTGTTAGATTCTCTTGAACTACAAATATGTTTTAACAAAAACCAATGAAAATTTTTTATCCGTTAATAATCTTCAATAAGACGACGTCATTGCAAAGAGGAGAACGACGACCGTCAGATGAAGCTGATGAACCGATCGAAAATATCGCGTGCTCGTAGCATCGCTCTGTGCGTCCAGTTGGGTCGGTGCGGAATGTGCGGGCGCAGGTGCCGGCGCTGGATAAGGGGAAGAAGAAGACGAAGAGGATGAGGAGGAGGAGGAGGAGGAGGAGGTAGAGGAGGATAAAACTTTAGAATTCTTTGTGAGGACGACACTTGGCAGTGAGTTGGAGTTATTTCTTCTTGAGATCGGCGTGGTCTGCGTCCAACTTACGACATTTCTCTGCGTCGAATTCGTACTACCGACCTCTCGTCCTAACGCGTACAAATACTTCTTTCCTCCCTTTCTCTCGATTTGCTTTCTCCAGTTTTGCCTCTCGGCGGACTCGGTATTGCGAATTGTCGGCACTGTCGTCTTCGACAGATGCAACTCTGTAAGCGTTTTATGGAAAATCTCTATCCATCTATCTATCTATCTATCTATCTATCTATCTATCTATCTATCTATTTCTATATATTTCTCTTTGTTTCTTTGAATTTCAAAGAACACATGTATAGGATTCGCAAAAAAAGTTGGGCCTTTGGGTCATCTGGATCAAGATTCAAATACGCGCGATTGTTTTAGACCAATAAGCTATCCAGGCCCTTGGGCCAACATTCTCACGAATACCTATTTATTAGAAATGGAGGAGTATTCGCCCCTCCCTCCCATTCTCCTCGACGAACATACGTATATATAATATATATATATGTGTGTGTGTGTGTGTGTGTGTATGTGGCTTACGTTACGTTACCTTGAAGTCTTATCGTACCCTCTGCTTTCCCGTATGGATTCTCCGCTGAACAAATATAACTACCAAAATCATTTCGGCTTAGCTGTTTGATCGTAAGATTCAATTGATACGCGTAATCATTTACTGTGAACTCTGATACGTTATGCTTGTCGTTGGTCAAAAGTTTGATTCCTATAAGAATGTTCTTTTCTGTTTTCTTTCTTTTTGTTTTTTTCTTTTTTTTCTTTTTTTTTACAGACGGACGTTTGATGTTTATTCCTTGAAACTCACCGTTGTCCTTGTACCACGTGTTCGAGGCCTTAGGCGAAGATTCGACGTAACATTGCAGAATGACGTTGCTATTCGTCGGTGCAGCTACCAATTGATTCGTCACTTTGATCAAGGGCTTAACTGTAAGTAATAAATATTTTGTTATTAATCGTTCGATTTTCTTTTCTAAATTCTTCATGTTCTTCTATTTCTCACAACTTACAAAGAACATTAACGTGATATCTTTTGCTAACTGTTGGCGGCACACCATTCGAGGCTATGCACAAATACGAGCCCATCTCTTGCCGTAAGATCCCCACTAAATGCAGTTGTTCGCCCTCGTAGGATTGTACTTTGGGAATATAATTTTATTCAATGTTAAGAGCCGTCCTAGGTATAGGTAAAAAATGCAGAACTATCAATAAAACAAATCTTTAAACGAATTTAACCGCGCATTTGTAATAATAATATAATAATAATAATAATAATAATAATAATAATAACATGGAAAAAAAATAATGCTTGAAACACTTGATAAATTAGGGACTTTTGATCGTTATATTTTTTTTCTTTTCCTTTTTTACTTTTTATCTTGTATGCCTTATTTGAGATATGTATATACAAAAAAAAAAAAAAAAAAAAAAAAAGTGTAAAAATAATGCGATCATTCGGATTGATTACTTTACGCGAAGGGCAAAACAAAAATCCAATATATTCCTTTCCGTGAGAAAAGTGAGAAAAAGTTGGAAAGCACTTGGAACGATGCACAAACTAATAAAGACATTACACGCTACTGTCGATAGATTTTAAAGGAAAATCGCGGGAATCGCTGGTACGATGGAGATACCGGCCTGGTATACACTCTCGCGACGCAATGTACACACTGAATATTGCAATCGGATAGGCGAAGAGTCGATGGGCTTGGCAGAGAGGAAATATATGTAAAGTCAACATCCATCACTCACTGTTAGAAAGGCTAATCGGATGGCTGCTTTTCTGCGGGACATCGTGAACCTACTGGAGTCGGCCTTTTCATCGCTACTCGAAAAAGTCTCGACGATGATGACTACATGGAAAATATATTGTCGTTGCAAATCTATCACGTCGTTGGCTTGTCCCCTTTTTATTTATATATATATATATTTTTTTTCTTCTTTTTTCTTTTTTTTCATGAAAACCGAATAGGAAATTTTTATCGTAAAAAAAAAAAAAAGAAAAAAAAAAAAAAAAGAAATAGCCGTCGTCGTATCGCGAAATAAAAAGGAGATACAGTTTATTAATGATTCGAACGATTAGATCCCGTATGAACGGATATTAATATTTTTTATTTATTCATTTATTTATTTATTAACTTTTTTTCTCACACATTCGCGCGCGCGATAATAAACGAAAAGCATGTAGGGTCTGTTAATACGTTATAGAGTTAATTCACAATCGGTAGGTGAAATGCCGATAAAGATTTTTAATTTAATAACGAGACACAGTCAGCTGGGAACGTATTACTTTTTCCATATAATAATAATAATATCGTATGTAATTGGTAAACAATGTGTTTAACATTCTCTCACTTTCTTCCTTCCTTCCTTCCTTTTTTTCTTTTAGTAAATTTGTTTGATCTTGTAAAGCATGTATACGTCATTCATAATCAACATATACCTTGTATCTCTATATACAGTTGTATATGGACGGATAAAGGGAAAGTAAGAGAAGATACCTCGTTTAACACCTAACTCGCTTCTCAGAGTAATTTCACGTCCGTCCTCCCTTCGCCAGGTGACCGTAGGTTTAGGTGTTCCTGTGGCACGACATCGTAATCGCAGATCGTTGCTTTCTTTAGTCGTTAAAAGGTCGGCCGAGTCGTCGAGATCCATGATATCAGGTGGTATCACTACTTTCATGTAGCCCGTCTGTATAACGTTCGTTACTGATTGACTATCCCATACTACTACTATTACTACTACTATTACTACTATTTATATATGATAGCTAGTAAAAGGGTCTGTCTACTATCCTACGTGTCTACTCTTCTTCCCTCTCATATTATACATACATTCGTTCTATTCAAACTCGACTCTTGCGATTCCTCGGTCGAGATTTACCATTAAGTTCGGTTTTAGAGTCGAAGAGAAAGCAGCTAAGTCTGAATATAAATATAATAGGACTGGTAAAGGATCTAGCAGAATTTTTCTGTGTGCGTGTACGTGTAAGAGGGACTGTCCTTTAGAAGTTTTTTTCAAAATGCTAGATCATTAATGATTCAAGTGATTCGTAAAAGTAAGAAAAGAATTTCTCTCTCTCTCTCTCTCCCTCTCTCTCTCCCTCTCTCTCTCTCTCTCTCTACTTCTCTCGTTATCTTTTTCTTTCTATCTCTTGGTAAACGATCGAAAGCGAAATATTTAGTATATATATATATATTTCTTATAGAAGAAAATAGTAAAGCGGTCGGAGCTTCTTAAAATTTATTCGGTTCTTCTAACAGTCCTATCTATATCTTGGAATTTTTATAAAGAAAATATCGAGCGAGCATAGCATAACATACCATACTTTATCCCGACATTCTCTGTTATATACGCATATTCCAAGGTAAAAGTTTCAAACAATAGCATAAAACGCGAGGAAAATGTGAGATCGTTTATGGTATAAGAGGAGAAAAAGAAAAAGAAGAAGAAAAAAAAAAAAAAAAAAAAAAAACGTTTATTCAGTTCGAAATGTTTGAGATTTTTAATCGATTTCCAACCAACCTGACTCTTCATTGGATCCGTATTAATCTGACACATATAAGTTCCAGAATCGTTCGGTTGAACGTTGCTCACGTGAAGCTTCCAGGTGTTATGTCCGTTATGAGTTACCGAGAGCCGTGTGTTATGAGCGACCATGTGAGTGTGAATAGCTAGGATAGCCCTCGAATCTGATTTTATCCAGGCAATCTGTAGGATGAAAAAGATTATGATTCTTTGACGTGTTCCAAGTACTAAGATAAATCTTTATGGCGTTGTCCGATGTGGTGGAACGTGTAATAAACCTTTAATTAAGTTTCGAAACGACTTTCACTATGTTGACACAAAATAATTATACTTTTAAATACATATATATATATATATATATATATATATATATACATATATATGTATAATGGGAATAGAAGTCATGGAGTATTTTTTCAAGCAAACACTCTTCTCTTAAAACACTCGAACGAAAAGCAAATTGTATGACTCGTTACTTCGTACCAACCGTAACGAGAGCCATTCAGGATGAATGGTGTAAAGCTTGCCGCATATTGCTGCTAAAAGCCGAATAGTTAAAAAAGAGAGTCGAGAGAAAAAGCGAGAGAGAGAGAGAGAGAGAGAGAGAAAAAGAGAGTGAACAATCGCATGGTTTTTTGGCTTCTACTTAGCAAACGCCAGAAAAATGGTACCAGCGCTAGTTAAAGGGTTATTTTTTCCCTTTTCCCTACCTCGTCTCCGTTCTTTTTTTTTTCTTTTTTTTTTTCAAATGAAGCAAATACAGGAAACAAAGGTAACCGTGAACGAAATAAAGCATCAGGATTCTTGTAAAAAGTATTTACCAATGTTTACCAATTAACACTCGTCGCATCCGTCGATAGAATTAAAATTCCAACGATAAGTTTTTAACCTTTAATATAACGTCATCCAATTTTCAAGTCACGCATATTCATATATGTATATTTTTTAAATCTTTGTTCTTTTTCGTCGGGAAAGAATATAACATTTTTTACTTTATATTTTACGAAAGTTAATGCTAGCACATAATATAATTATATTTATTGTTATTAGTACAATAGAATCGTATTAATATACGTTATATCATCAATTTCACGTTATATAATTTTTGATTATATAGATACACACACACACACACACACAATAGGTACGTAAAAGTGATAGTAGGTTAAAATTTCATCAAATCCTAACGACCTGTCTTGTAGAATAATAAAACGAATGATATGAGTTAGGAACTTCTTTTTATTTTCCTCTTTCGTTTTTCCTTTTTTTTTTTTTTTTCTTCTTTCTCCTCAAAAAATAGACCCGATCGAAAAGTAGATTTTATCCTTTAATTTCAATCTGTTTTATCGAATTATAACGACAAATTTGAAGGTAAATATACATAACAGGATATATTTTTTGTGGATGCTCTTTTTAAATTTCAAATATTCCTTGCCATTTGTTACAAGTTATATTTCGTTCAAATAGAATCCATGAAAAAGGTGTATACGCATTCGCGATATACGTCGTGCAAACAAATAACCATTTTTTAATTAAAACTTTCTCTCTTTAAAAAAAGAAAGAAAAAGAAATAAACGCAAAGGCGTAAAAAGAGAATTATATATATATATATATATATATGTATAAAACGGCAACGACACGACTTCTCATCAACGTACGTCCTACGTTGGTTCTCCTCGATGTCATATCGATTCGTTAATATCCCATAAAACTTGAAAACGCTTTCGAGAGTCCGGAATCTTACAAATTTTTAATAAATCCAATTGATGTAGAATGGTTACCTCGTTATAAGTTGGAACGTTCACTCTTTCTTTCTCCCTTCTCCCTCTCCCTTTCTCCTTACTATACAGCAAAAATAAGCTTGTGATAGAGACGAAGGATATTACTGATTATGTTAATTTTCCAAAATTGAAAACCTACATCAAAACCAAATAAAACACATAAATAATAAGATATGATAAATGAGCGAGTAGTATTTTTGTTATAAACGATAAGTATACGTGAAAAGAAATATCCATTCAACAAAAATATGGTAAAAAAGAGAAAGAGAGAAAGGAATTGTAGGGAAAGGATGAAAGAGGGAGGGGGTTAACAAAAGAAAGTAAGTAAAATTTGAATCGGTTGAGAAAAATCAAGCTCATTCAACTTGTGTAACCTTAGGATTTTATATTAGTGACTCTTGATTTATGTCTTTTCTTTCAACCTTCTTTTTCCCTTTTCCTTTTCCTTTTCCTTTTTTTTCCCTCTACATTCTCGTATTCTTTACATTCCTAGAATTCGGCCCGACTACCATCTCTTCAATCTTTACTTATTACCACTTTCCTTTTGCGAGATCTTGTACACTTTGTGAAGCAATTATCGATTCTAACATTTAATCAAACTCTGACTTATTTTACAAAGTAAATTACTTTTTGTAGGATTTTCGATCTGTGCTTCTTTATACATATACATATACATATATATATATGTATATATTTTTTTGTTTTTGTTTCCAAATTGTCCATATCACAAAAGGATCGTTTTCTATTTCTCTCTTTCTTTATTTTACTTTCTCTCTCTATTTCTCTCTCTCTCTCTC
>NC_062189.1:18974967-18977467 GCF_912470025.1 Vespa velutina
TCGTAGACGATACAAGATAAATTTTTCATTTCTATTTTACAATACATAATTAAGATTAATTTAGAAATTGGTGCTTTTGAAATGTCATACGGCATATGGCTAGTCAATGTTTGAATATTCGTTGAGCTTACTTCTGGATCATAAGAAAAAAGAAAAAAAAAAAAAAAAAAGAAAAAAAAAAAAAGAAAAAAAAATAGAAAAGAAAATAGAAAAAGATGTTAAAATGATGAAGATCAGTTTCAAAGAGAGAGAGACAGAGAGAGAGAGAGAGGGAGAGAGAAGAGAGGAGGAGGAGGGGAGAGAGGGAGAGGGAGAGAGAGATGAAAGTGGAAATCGAGAATTTCTCTATGCTGTCGACGTGACTTCCCTCGTAAAGAGAGTGAGTGAGTGAGTGAATTGGAGTGAGAGGGAGAGGGAGTGGATGAGAGTGAGAGAAACAGAGGAGGGTGCAAGAAGGGGTCAGCTCCGAATCGCGTGAATATTAACTCGACAGTTGGTCGCCACATAAACGCCAACCGTTGATATATCCTACCCTCGCTGCCCTCACCCTCTATCAGCCAGTACCGCAATAATACTCGAATGGTAGCTATTCCTACCCCTCCAGTCAGGCAGCCAGTCACCCACCCATCCATACCTACTCCTCTCCTCTCCTCTTCTCTTCGGCACGCACACCCTCATATCGAGACGTTCGCACACATGTGTGCGAGTACTACGAGCTTTGCTTGCTACCCGCCAAAGAGAAAGCGTGAGAGAGAGAGAGAGAGAGAGAGAGAGAGAGAGAGAGAGAGAGAGAGAGAGAGAGAGGGAGAGAGAGAAAGAGAGAGTCGAATGAAAATTTTAACTCCCACTTTTGCTCTTACAACTGCGCTTTTACCCCTTTCATGTGACTTCGCTGGAGTTAAGGTTCCCTCTTTTGCTCCTTCACCGAAATTCTATTCTCGCTTACGTGTTTAATCTGAACGAGGACGTATAACGTGGAATTTTGTCAATTCATTTTATTCCTTTCGAGTATTATTTTGTTTTGTTTTTATACTTTTTTCTTTCTTTTTTTTTTTTTTCCTTTCTTTTTTTAATCTTCTTTTTTTTTCTTTTCATTTAATTTCTTTATCTATTTATTTTTGTTATCGTACATTTTATGCTTTTTAATCAGAATTCAGAGTACGCGTTGGGTGTTCTTTTTTCTTTTTTTTTTTTTTTTTTTTCCTTTCTATGGAAAGCAAGGCTTATTTTTTCTTTCTCTCTCTTTCTCTCTCTTTGTCTCTTTTTCTCTCTCTTTTATAGGGCGTTATGTTTAGGCATCAATCAAAAGTAATTGGTATAATCCAAGACAAGTTTATCGATCATTTCTCGAACACTGTGAAAGGAGTAAATCAAATTTCTTTTGTTGATTGAATATTCTCTCATAAAAATGTGAAAAAGGAAAAGAAAATGAAAAACAGAAAAAAAAAAGAAAACCATTTGCAAGGAATCTCACCAGCTACCGAGATGTTTTTAAAGAGCTACGGTACAAAGGATTTCAATCGTACAACTATAAAAAAAAGGTGTCTCGTTTGGACAATAAGGTAATTGCTCCTTAGGCGACGGAGAACGGAACTAAGAATAGCTGTCACCTTTTTTAGTTAAGCTTACGTCTCCTTTGTGTACCGGTAACCGTGTTTATATCGTGCGAAAAATTGTCATCCCTTTCTCTCTCTCTCTCTCTCTCTCTCTCTCTCTCTCTCTCTCTCTCTCTCTCTCTCTTTCTATCTTTTGCGAGTGGAAAATCGAGTCTCTCTTTTTAGTTTTAAATTATACCCATTCTACACCAATTTTTCCAGTGAGAGAGTTAATGTTTACTAGATAGAGTTCATGAATAAAATAGTTTATTTATTTAGATAACTATAATGCAGATATATGAGAATATTTGATAGACAAAGAAAGTTTAAAAAATCGTAAAGTCTATAAAAGTGGATATGCTTTTTATTAATATTAAATACAAATATAAATATAAATTGTTTAAAAAAATTACTTATATCAGTTAATTATCAAATAAAGATTTTGATTGAATTTTCTTTTTTTCAATATTTAAAAATAATTTACATTTTAATATAATTGTAATATAACATTTTATCGATTAGAAATTATTGTACGTTTCATGAGCTACTACTTTTTACCAAGTTTTATTATTTGAATCATTTCCAAAGCATTAGAGAGAGGACTACGGTAGACTCACGTATGTACATACGTATGTACATACGTATGTACATTGTGGAAACACGAATCGTAGATATGTACACGTTGCATCGATGAATGTATCTCCCTTCGAATGAAACGTTCCGTTAGGCTTCTGCTCCCTTGAAAATCATCGAACGTGGCTGGTTTACTGAAGGTTCCTTTCAATCAAAATGCACTTGTGCACCGATTCCAATTCTTGCAAATTATAATTTAATCGATCTATGGGATTGTGTTATAGATCCTCCCCACCCCACTCTCCCTTCCGATAAGAGAGATGCTTTGATGT
>NC_062189.1:18979967-19044967 GCF_912470025.1 Vespa velutina
TTCGTTCTTATCGCCCTTCCGTTTTCCAACCCTCTCTCTCTCTCTCTCTCTCTCTCTCTCTCTCTCTCTCTCTCTCTCTCTCTCTCTCTCTCTCTCTCTCTTTCTCTATCTCTATCTCTATCTCTATCTCTATCTCGTATTACGTTGAGGGTCTATGCGCCTCTCGTTAACGTAGCAGAGAGTGCGGCGAAATAGCGATTGACTATCGATGAGCCGAAAGTCAGCAACCGATAAAAGTAACGACTTTCCAAAGTTTCGATAAAATTCATCTTATCGTGTGCTCTCTCACTCTCTCTCTTAAACTTTTGAATCGAAACTCAATTACTTATGTCACCAAAGTGTGGAAACATAACGTTTTACATGACTTTTTTAATCGTCTCGTAACGTCGAGAAATTAGGGGGGAAAAAAAAAAAAGAAGAAAAAGAAAAAATTCGACCGAGAATTCAAAGTAGAAACGAGAAATGAATGTCGAGAACATCGTAACTTCTGTAGAAGTCACTTTCAGTCGAGTTCTGTGTGGAGAAAGCACCCGAGAGAAGCTTTCGAGACTAATTCGTAATGGAAATACTTTGAATAGATCTTTTCTAAATTCTTTCTCGATGTAGTTGTGTCTGTCCAACGCGTGAGATTACACTAGACAACAAGTTAAAGTCCATTAATACTTTTGATGTGTATATATATATATATATATATATAATTTTTTTTTCTTTCTTTCCATTCTTTTCTTTTTTTTTTAAATCATTTATATGATTATACCGGTAACGGGGAAAATCAAGTCTTTGATGTCTGATTGTGTTTTCAGGTGGATTGAAATTAATTGAAAAGAGACTCATCCCACGGCCTCTCTCTTTCTCTCTCTTTCTCTCGCTCGTTCTCTTTACGCTTGAAATCCTCCGGGAAGTAAAGTTTGACGAACTCAAACTCCTTGAAGTTCGGCGTCAAACCTCGGGCAAGTATCATCCATTTCTATATGTCTCTTAAACCACGAGCATGACGAAGAAGCACAGGAAAATGGATTCAAAATAGCGATAGAATGCCGATGACCGATGGACGTATTCTGACAGAAGTAACGACCTACAGTTAGGGTTCGCTTCTCGGCTCGTCCGAGCTACGATGAAACTTAAGGATTGTGGTTGAAACTGTCTGTAAAGTTGGCACAACGTTCAAAACGGGAACGATCGAGGTTACTCTTTGGCTAGTAATAGTAGCAGTATTAGTATTAGTAGTAGTAGTAGTAGTAGCAGCAATAGCAGTATCCTCTCTTATGTTAGTTCCTTCGTTAGTTCGTTCGTTCATTCGTTCCATTATTCGCGACATCTCTATTACATTCCTTTCGTATTTCATAAATACTGAAAATCATCAAGTGCGTTTTAAGGTTAAAGGAGCTTCGTTATAAAATTCATAAATTCCATAAATCGTTAGTAGGAACGATGAGAAATTTTGATGATTTCGAAGGTCCTTTATCGAACGACAAGAGGGTTTATAGAAGAGAGTATCATTTAGAATAAACAGCTTTCATCCGAGTTTTTATCTTTCCTTTTCTCTTTCTTTTTTCATTATTCTTATTATTTTTTATTTTTTCTTTTCGCCTCGATCATTATATAAATACATATTCCTGTGCTTTTTTTTTTTTCTTTTTTTCGTTCAGGCATCGAACGTCCAGATATTCGTGCGAGTAAATATTTGACTTTGAAGAATCTCCATAAATCCGCTATCAAATCAAATATTGAGTTTTCCGAAATTTATCGCGGGGAAAAGAATGGGAGGCGGGGTAGGAAGGAAGGAGGAAGGATAAAAGAGTTTCAAATAACGATTGATGTATATATGTACTCTTACGTGGATGGGGGTGGGGGTGGGGTAGGGTTAACTCCTCGAACGATTTCGTGATGTAAACGTGAAAACGAAATTTTTATGTAGCGACTTCTTAACGAATACGAAGAAAAAAAATTATTTAATGAGAGAAGGAGAGAGGGGGAGAGAGAGATAGATAGAATGTTGTCAATGGTATTCCAATATACCGAAGTATACGGAGTCGTGCGTCAATTTAGCAATCGTATAATCCAATTAGCTTACCACGAAATGGAGTAACGGTTGTAGGAATGGTGTGTTCTAACTAAGGATGCGCGTTATCGAAACGATCGGGAACAAGTATCCTTGGCAGTAACAGTTAATCCTTCGGGAGAAGAGTATGATGTCTGTATACAATGATTAGGAATCTGATGTCGAAGAAGAAGTAATCGGGTCAATGGTTAAACGTTGAGGAGTGGTATGAGAAAGAGAGAGAGAGAAAGGTAGGTAGTAGATCGTGGATGAAAGATGGGAAAACAAAAGAGAGCAGGAAGGAAGGAGAGAGCGAGTAGTATCGAGGTGATAAAAGATAGATAAAGCGGATGATGACGAAGATGAGGAAGAAAGAGAAGGGAAAAAAAAGAGGGATAGGATTCGTAAAGAGGCTTAAACGGCGATAACTTAGCACATTTTCAGGGAGCAGCAGCACTTCTACAAAACCGCAAAATCCTCGTTTCGCCACTCGGTGAAAAGAGCAGTGTCGAGGGATTCAGGACGTGAAGTATGCGATCGTATTGTGTGCGCGAGTGCGTCGTTCATCTGTATGTTTCAACGTATACCTGTTTGTTGTGTGTGTATGTGTCACACGATCCGACGGAAATACGAGCCGATGAAATCATGCCAGAGGAGCATCGTCGTAGTCGTAGTCGTCGTCGTCGTCGTCGTCGTCGTCGTCGTCGTCGTCGTGTACAGGAGACTCGCATCGACGGGAGACTCGCTCTCGTGGAATTAGAAGCGAAATAAAAAGGCACCGTAACCCTCACCCTCAACCCCCCTCCTTGCCAAGAAGAACACTCCGGTGTGATTAATAAAGTTTAATGAGCGCGGCCTTTCTCTCATCTTTTCTTCCCTGAAAATCCTAAAAGCTCTTCGTTCGCCTTTTCTTTTCGCATCGTTTTCTTCTCACTTTCTTTCTCGAAAGTACGCATTTCTCCGTTTCTTTCGTTTATCTTTTCCTTCTTCGATTTGAACGAGTTTATCAAGATAGATGATCCTCTTAGATTTTCTCATCTTTCTTAAATTCTCGTAAAAATTCACTATTAAACTCTATATCTCGTGATGGTGCTTCACGAACGTATTCCCATAACTTATTACGATAGAAAATGTATTGTGGGGTAGCTCTTCCGATACAACTGTTGCAGTTCGCGACAGCGAACATACATACATAGCTCCGTTCATATACCTTGAGCATAGGTCGAATACGAAAGAGAAGAACTTTGACGACGTCAGAATGACGCATATAGACTAATTTCTGGTTTAGCTTTGACAAGTCTTTCAGAGCCCATACAGAAGGATCGTTTTCAAGCGTTCGTTCGCGAAATGCGTGCACAAATCGTTGCCGTTGCTTGGCAGATCGTTGCCGAGTTACAGAAGGAGGAAAGAGTCTTTCTACGGAAGATCGCATGGAGAAAGAGAGAGAGAGAGAGAGAGAGAGAGAGAGAGAGAGAGAGAGAGCGAGAAAGGGAAAGAGGAATAGGGTTGGAAGCAGAAGGGAGTGCAAGAGGGACGCCAAGTTACGCGCTAAAAGCGGAACCAACACAGGAAGCTCATTAAGTTGCACCCCGCGGGCTGAGGTGCGCGCACACACACATACACATACACATAGAGATACAGTACGGAAGCCACCTCTCGGTTCCAAATCCCACCCTCTACAGATACCCTACCTATACCCACCCACCTCGACTCTACCCCAACACCCGTCTACTCGCTCACGACTATTTTACTCTACGCTCTTGTCTCTCTTGGCACGCATAGCGCATCTTCTACGCATTCGGTGTCGCGTTCGTTAGGCGACATTGAGAAAAAATTATGATAATGACGATCGCGCCCGAGGGAATCGTTCCGCGTCGCGTTTCCTCGAAATCTACTTCTTCATCACACTTTACTTTCTCTCTCTCTCTCTCTCTCCCTCCCTCCTGTATGTATCTATCTATCTATCTATCTACGTACCTATCTATTTCTGGCGATCTCTTTCTATTTTAAAATTTTCGCAAAGAGTACGTAGAAAGTGTTTAAATGAAAAATTTATCTTAGAAAATTTATATGAAAATTAGAGTGAACCCTTTGTGTTGATCCATAATCCTTTGCAAAATGTCTATTGAAAATCGTAACTATAATAGGATCATACTATTGTATCTTAACAAAGGTATTAAGAGTTCATTTTAGAAAAGATAACCAATTATATTCCTGAAATCTTCTTTCTGTCACAATGAAACAAAATTTCAAGATTTAAAGCTAGACAAAGAGAAAGGAAACGGTCGAACGATCATCATTCGCTCGACGTTGATATATTGTATATATATATATATATACATATACATATACATATACATATACATATATCTCACATCGTCTCGATACTAACTGCTCAACGGTTGGCCGTGAACAACCAATAACATCCGACGGTGTGGATGGTATCATCAGTCAATCCGCTAGCTCGGCATGTTTATTACCAGTGTACGTTGCCGTCGCTTTCAAACAAATGCCTGTACGGAGCGCAAAGCCACTCTACTCTCGAACCCGTCGTCCATTATTTCTGCCGTTCACTTTCGTCGCTTCGAGCAAACACATTCCCTCTTTCTCTCTCTCTCCTTCTCTCTCTATCTATCTATCTATATCTATCTATCTATCTCTCTCCTTCACCCTCTGAACTCACCAACCCGTTTACTCGCACACCCCTTCGAGAGACGTGCCAACGTATTAGCCGCGCTTAATTCGAACTTTCATGGGTGATCATGCGCGAACGTGAAAGCAATTCCTGATGATAAAATGTCAATTTCGATATTTCGATGAAAAATTTGGTTTATTTCTTATCCAGGACAGAAAGAAAGAAAAATGAAGAAAAGAAAATGATGAATACATTTTCATTTTATCACAGTTCTGTTGTATTATTATGAAAGTAAAATGGGGAAGAAAAAAAGAAAATCTGATTTAATTTGAATGAACTTTATATTGTCTCGTTTGAAAGTAATATTTTCAATATCGTTTAAACGACAATGCGAATAAAAGTTTTGATAGATGAGCAATAACGTGTGACGAACGAAGAACGAAAAGTGCAAATAACGCATGACTGCAAAATCGAATGTTTCCGTGAACAAAACTCAGGGAAAGATTAATCGATTGAATTTTCTAAAAAACCCAGAGATTTTATCCGTCCTTCGAATATCAATCATACAACCAAGAACTGTAAATCCTTTTTTTTTTATTATTATTCTCTTATATATATATATATATATATATATATATATATATATATATATATGCGTGTGTGTGTGCGTGTATAAATATTTAAATAAAAAATATGTAAAGTAATTAATAGAATAAAATTGTTGACTCGCTTTTGTCATTCTAAAGAATCCACTTTAGTGAGTATCATCACATTACATAGGAATTGTAAATGTATAGCGTAAGGGTGCTTTTCCTTCAAGCCCTCTCAGCGATTCGATCGAGTAGAAAGAAATAATATATCTGCAATTGTGCGTATATACGAAGCCGATATGATTTTCTATGCATGAGAATCTTAGAGAAACCGAATCTTACTTTGTGTTATTCCCTTTCAATTTTATCAAATCGAATAAAGGTGATGGGCTAACGAAATGAATTTTAGTGGAATAAAAGAGATTTCTTATATGGAGAGAAAGAGAGATAGGAGTTGGGAGGAGAAGAGGAAACTTATTTCAACATCTTTTCAAATTCCTGAAAAATTTTCCATTGAAAAACTTGTAATCTTTGTTGGAAGAGAGAAAGAAAAAAAAAAGAATATTGAAAGAGGAAAATTTCCTTTGATATTTTTTTTTTTTCGCGCGCGTACACACGTGTGCTAAAACATCGCTCTAACATCGAACTACTCGAATTTTGAGCATTAGTTCGTGAACCATTTGGCACAACTACTCTTTGGAAGAGCAGTTCGAATCGCATTGCATATATTGTAGAACAGCTTAAACCGCAACGCTTAGTGCCATAGTAGTAGTCTCGGTACAGTCATTGTACATTAAAGCCCCGTGAGTCTTCTTCGTATCTTTCTAAGAAATATAAGGGCTTTTCTAATAATACATGCAAAACTAATTGTAAACTGGAATTAGAAGTAATCGTTGCTCATAACTAATCAAGTATCGAATATAAAACCAATGTGATTTTCACCATTTAAATTTGCATTGGTCATTAATTTATATGTTATTAGAATTCTATTACAAATTTTCTTTTATTATGACGATAGAAATTTATTATTTTTTAAAAAAAGATGTTGCGATTTAAAAAAAAAAAAAAGGAAAAAAAAGAAAGAAAAAATCTATAGCTTGCGTGCAAATTAAATGAAAATATCGCTTATAATATTTGTATATTATATGGATAAAATTTCGCGGGAAATAAATTACGAGTGTGAACCGAGTGTGTGTGTGTGATATCAAAATAAAATTTAAATGACAATGACATTTAAAAAAATCATTTGCAAAAGTTTTTTACTCACCGCACGCGAACGCGTGACGAAGTTCAATAATACAATCGACGAGGCAATTATCTTGGAGCGATTATCTTGGAATACATAATTGTTGCTTCTCTCCTTTCGGCGAATAATTGAGCGATCGTTCAACAATTTCTCGAAGATTGCACACGCAACGTTCAGGCGGGCAGACGAAGCGCGACTGTGCGCCGAGCACCCTCGCGATCTCCCTTTTATGGTCCTCCCTCGATGCTCTTCTACTTGCACGCCGACTCTGACTACTTGTCTACTCTCTCGCCGCACAATGAATACCACGCGAGGCATTAAAATACAACATATCTTTTGCTTTTCGCGCGGCTCTAATGCGCGCATGCGAATTTTTATTCTTTTCAAAATAACAAAAGAAGAATAAAAAAAAGAATAAAGAAAAAATCATTCGGACAAAATAATAGGATTATCAATGACACTTGGATAGGTATGTAAAGAGTAAAATTGTAAATATTATATAATTTACTTTGTAATTCATAATGATTAAAAATATCATTAAGGTAATTTTCTCTTCATAGGTTCTTCGTGTACTCGCACTTGAAGGGTAGAACGTGGTCCGCATTTCCAAACGTTACCATCTTTGTCGAGTATACTTGCACTTGCAGTTACTTGATATTGACCACCACCACCGGAGGCCGAATTGCCGGAATTAGTCGATGTACTCGCACATCCCGCAGTCGAGGTTGCAACGCTTCCAAGGGAAAGTAAAAATTCGCAAGCGAAGAAATCCCGATGGGGTGTCACCGTTTGATGCAACTCGTTCATGTTTGTATCCTGCACATAAAAACTTTATATAACAAGAGTAATTCTTTTATATAATTTTTTTCTCTTTTTACCTTTTGATCCGAATTAATCTTGGAGGGGGGTGTAGTAGATATAGATATGCAAACAGCTGATACTGAACGATACAATGATGCACGTCGACCGTGCCTCAATACACCTTCGACCTTTAATGCTAATTGACTGCCCTGAGGTACAGAAACTGGTTCACCGAGTACTCGAGGTTGCGGTGATACCGAGAGTTTAACGCTCGTAGCTTGTAAAGCTTGGAAAAAGTAACGTGGAATGGGTAGCCTCATGTTACCAGCACCAAACAACATAACTTGTGAAATTATACATCCGATTCTTACGTGACTGATACCACTTGCTTTCCCTTCACCAACCCATGGTGGTGCGAGGCGACGTAATTCCGTACAATAACGAGCTAACTGACGCATTTCTACCGTTCCTCCAAAATCAAAATTTACTTCGTTCTGTTGATACATACATATAGTAGAACCTCCGCAAACTCGTTCCACGCTGTTTCCCATTAAACAGCACATTTCTTGTAAACTATACAAGAATTTTAAAGTAAATATTTTCAATAGATTATTATTACAATTATATTGATTAATTATATTATTATATGGATTATTTATTATTATTTCTGCTAATATATTCATATTGAAAGGATACGCTCTGATATTCGCCAAGGAACCAGGATCTGCATCGAAAGCAGATTGATATAATTTCTGATAATTTTCAGCACACATTTTTAATTCTTGAACGGATTTTCTTAGCTGTACGATATTTAAATCACAATGATTAAATTCATCTATCAGATATAACGTTTTTGAATCATACATTTTATCTATTATTTTGTTTAAGTTGTTTCTTTTTATACCTGTTGCGTTACACGTCCATATCGCTGAAGATCATCTTTTGTCGCAAGAACTACCGTGCACGCGATAGCAGGCGGTGGGGCAGTACATAACGATCTGAAAGAAAACAAAAAAAAATATATATATATATATATATATATATATCAGTTTATTAGATACAAACGTAATTATTACTGAACGATCATGATTAATTAAAAAGTTTAACTTACCTGCAGGAATGTAAAAGTTGTACCACAGCTTGTAAAAATTCGCAACGTAATTTTGCATATTCACTGGCAAATTGTAGACTACGTAATGGTGTACTAGCAGCTTTTAATGATGCGCAAGCACTTGCATAGTGCGCAATTGCCGCGTTTAATTTTTCAACTATATCCACTTTTTTCGAAGTATCAATTGTGTCGACGTTGTCCCTTCGTAATTTCAATATATAGATGAAAAAAAGAAACATAGTTTATTATAAATTAAATATATCCCATTATTAACCCTTTCGTTACGAGCGTCAACTACAGACGGGATTCGCATACGACGAGATCGTATGTACGAGCCCCGGCTATAGACGGCGTCAGCGTGATACCGCTTGCTATATTCTTGTTTTTAGACATACTGCACATCGATGTGCATCGATGCTCCGTTCAGTGGCGCTACTCCGTGGCGGCACGGTGATCCGATCAACGGTGTCATTTCGACGGAACACACTGCCGTAGCGAAAGGGTTAAATATTACTTACATGAGAAAGCTTTCTGCCTTGGTAACCAATTCCAATCCTGATAACCAAAAGTGAAGTTGTTCGGATGCAACGGCTTCCTTTAAACTCTTAAATATTTGCGTTGCAACTGCATGATGACCGTATCTAGCAGCACCTCTTGCAATTCGATATTTAGCCCAACCGTCCACACTTTTTGTCGTTTCTTCTATAGCTTTTAAACATTCGGTATTCCACTCGTATCCACCCGCTATCATTTGGAAAAGTAATGTGCATAACATTACCTATAATAACAAGTTAATAGAATGAGATATCAATTAGTTTAATGATTATCAACAAGAAAAATTTACAAACCTTAGTATGCATGTGCGAAGTTTGTTTTAGTTTTATTAATACATCTGGCAAAAGTGGGAGTAATATATTTTCTCCTAAACTTCCAATTGCTCCCAAAGCTTCGCATAATGCAACAGCTTGTTTTTCACTTTGCCCATTTTCCGCACTAGTGCTAATAAGCGTAGATCCAATAGCATCGACAAAAACAGAACAATGATTCGGCTGTGCATGGCATAATTTTACCGTTGAACGTAAACAAGCTTTTAGTTGATGCAAATGCTTGTCATCTAAAGCTAATAATATAATCAATGATTCCAAACAAGATACAAGATCCTGAGTGGCATACGTAGGTAATCCCTCTTCGTAGCTGTCAATTAAGAAAATTTTAGAATAATTTTATTGCACTATGTAATTTAACTTAACATTCAAATAATTTTTCTCTTCTTACCAATAACATACGACTCTTGCGAGTATAGTTACAGCTTTGACAGCAACAAAAGGATCTGGAGAATAACAAGCATTTACGCAAAGAGATAAAAGAGGGCTCCCTTCGTCCATATTAGCGTCGCAAGTAATAGCGCTTTGACTCAGTACCTATATTTAAACATTATCGTATTTATTATTTGTACATACAAAAATATAATAACGATTATATAAAAGAAAGGTACTTTTTACCTCTATTACATCTAACGTGCGAATCAATAGATCTGTATTTCCAGTACCATCTTGTAATAATTTTGTAGTACTTTCTAAATATATATGAATGTATTGTAAAATTAAATAAGAAGAAAAAAAAAAAAACAATAATATATGTTAATAAGAAAAACATTGAAAAAACGTACCAATCAAATTATTGAGAGCACCTTGTGGCCACAAATGTGCGCCACGTCTTGCAAGTGTATGGAGTAAATGTAAAGCATGACGTTTAATAGATAACCGAGGATCGTCTTGAAGATATCGTAAGAGCAATACAACTTGTTCTGGAATATCTATTAACGTGGCAGAAGCTAATGTGCTTAATGCGCTCAATGTTACTCTTACAAATTCAATCGCTGGATAACTAGCAAGAAGTTCCATACACAATTCATTTACCTTTAATAAATATAAATTTCAATGAATACATTACGTTTAGTGTCACTAATAAATTTTTGAATATTTTGTAATACCATTGATGCGGTAAATGTGTCATGGTGCATATATTGCAGAATAGGTATAAGTTGTAATTTCATAGAGGCTGGCGTTGCTTGACCTCTTATCATATCAGAGATTTTGCTACACATAGATACAGCAAATAATTTCGATTGTGCTGCAAACATTTGAGCGGCATATATAGCAGCTTCTACTTCGACCGAATCATGTGAATCCAAAGATCTCCTTATACTATGATGAACCTTCGAATAAATATTACAATAATGAAATGAAATTCTATATAAGAAAACTATATAAAATTCTATAGAATTCTATAGAAAAAAAAGATTATATGAGAAATATTACCTGTTGCCTTTCAGGTATTATACCTGCAACACTACCTAAGGTACGTAAGGTTAGAGCTCTAGCAACAGGATCATTCGAATGTATTACACTGTAGATACGTCTGACAAATTCATCCACGTTTAATATTTTATCCAAATGTTTTTCACTTTGTTGACATACTCTAAGTACCCATACTCTTAAAAAATTACTACCCATGCGAAATACTTCTGCTAGTTTGAGCAAAGATGAATTTATCAATATCGGGAATGGATATTTTTCAAATAATCGAGGAAAACGAACTATTGCTTCGCATTGTTCGCCTATTTTGTTTGATCGTAAACCTGAAAAAAAAAAAAAAAAAAGAAAAATAAGAAACATGGTTAATTACTTAATTTTCTCATAGTGCAAATGGAAATTTAATTCAAAACTGTTGTTTATATAAATGAGATCAAACTATCATGATAATTTTTTGAGGTTAGAAATTTCTACGTACAAACCTTTGTCTAATTCAATAAGTGCACTATTTGCATCTTGTTCGGGTTCTCCGAGTCCAGTATCATTAAATGCGTTCATTCTCATTCCTATCATATTCACTAAATATAAAAAAAATTTATTACAGAATTATTTACTTGACCGGCTTCTTAACTACTTATGCTATGCTATTACACATGTTTACTATTCTGTTATATCGTAAATGTCACACATATATATGAAAAAGTCGTATTTACATACATACATACATATATATATATATATAATATGTGTATATATATATATATGTATAAACACACACTTAGATAGATACATACTTATTTTATATCAAATTTTTATTCGTCATGTATTCTTAAAGCAATTGACGCTTTGAAAGAAAGCTCTTCCTTTAACACTAAATATACTATTATGATTTAAATTTTAATTAACAAGATTGATAAAATTTAATTAGCAAAGAGCTAATCATTGAAATTTCTTATAATAATTTTCACTCATACACTCGCGCATACACAATATCATGTATAAAAAGATCCAACACGTAAATCTTTTTTATTTATGAGCGAGAAATATATTATAATAAAAGGGATCGAAGCTCGAGGCAAAATTTTTTTTCGTTTAAAGTGAAAATTATTTATAAAAAATGGAAAGATATAAAAAGCATTTTATTTTGTATATAAAACATTAATTATATAATAATAATTGTTTTGTATTAATAATACTTTATGCGTCGTTTATGATTGGTTCGAGTTATCGTATATCGAATGTTCATATCGCAAGAACTTAGCTCGGTGTTCACATCGTTGCAGTAGTTGACAACCAACTTCGGCGAATCCGAACAAGATCGACTGTTTGTTTAAACAGAAGTTTAATTTTTACGATCGATTTAAAAACAACTTTAAAAAGCGTGGGTGTAAACATACCATACTCAAATAATGGTCGATTACAGCAAGTGGAAGGATATCGAAGTAAGGATATTAATCTTTAGTCCTAAATGCTTGTAGAATATTCTAGAATGATAACAATTTTTCTTACAAAATATTGCCATTGGATTTTCTTCACATTGATATTGAATGTTAATATTTTGTCCCCTTTTCTCTTTTTTTTTCCCCCGTATCGTTCGTAGATAATTTATAATTTTTTTCTTGCCTTTTCTTTCTTTCTTTCTTTCTTTCTTTTTTTTTTTTTATGTCAGTCTGCTTTATTCTTTTATATATATACATACACTTATATTTTGATCTTCTTATTCTTGTTTATTGTTATTATCAAGTCACAAATATTTCAATAATATCACAACGATCTGTTAGAGATATTATTTAAATCTATATATTATGTTCTATCTTGTATGATTGACTCAACGTTTTTTAAGCAATTATCTCTATAAAATTTTTTGTATTAATATAAAAACATATAATATTTAGATTTCAGACGACGAAGATGATACTCATCCTAACATTGATACACCATCCTTGTTTAGATGGCGTCATCAAGCGAGATTGGAACGAATGGAAGAAAGAAAACGTGAACACGAGGAACATGAAAAGAAAAAGGCAGAGTATGTAAATGAAAATATACATTTTATATTATTAAGTATATAAATGATATTATTAATGTCGTATTAATATTTTTAGCGTTAATAGTATCTAAATGTGTATACCTTATTTTTTTTCCTTTTTTTTTTTTTTCTCTCTTCTTTTCCTTAGACACAAGCAAAAACTTAAGGATACAAAAGAAAGGCTTGCAAGGTTAGAAAACGAGCAAAAGGATTCTGCCGATTTAACTGCATTAAAAAAAGTTTTGCAAGACCTCGAAGAAGAAGAGAAACAAATTAAAGCAAGAGAAGATGAAATGAATAAAAAGGAAAAGATGACACCATGGAATGTGGATACAATCGGTCAAGATGGATTTACAAAAACTGTAATAAATACAAAACCAGCAAGGAACGATGATGATTCAAGTTTCTCAGATGAAGAGAAGGAGAAAAGAATGAAACAATTTGTAAAGGATAATGAGAAAAAGTTAAAAGAATTTGGTATGCTTAGAAGATACGACGATAGTAAGAAATTTCTTTTGGATAATCCACAGATAGTTTGCGAGAATACAGCAAATTATTTAGTTATTTGGTGCATTAATCTAGAAATGGAAGAGGTAAGTCAGTTATTATGTAATTCTATGATAATTGAATGTCGTCTTATAATGATATTTTTATTTAATTACAGAAACACGATTTAATGGAACACGTGGCTCATCAATGCATATGCATGCAATATATATTGGAACTATCCAAGCAATTAGATATTGATCCTAGAGCTTGCGTTAGTTCCTTTTTTAGTCGTATACAAATTGCAGAAGTAGAATACAAGAATTCTTTTGACGACGAACTTAGAGCATTTAAGGATAGAATATGTAAGCGTGCTGCCGAAAAGGTTGCAGATGCGCTTAGAGAAGCGGAAGAGGAGGAAAGAAAAGCGAGGCTTGGCCCCGGTGGTCTTGATCCAATTGAAGTTTTTGAAAGTCTTCCAAAGGTGTGAAAAACAAAAATCAATTATTCTATATTAGGAAATATGAAGAAAGTATCGTAGAGAAAAATATTAAAGAAGTAAATATTTGATAATATAATAATCAATTCTTTTATTTTTAGTCTTTTCAAAAATGTTTCGAAGCACAGGACATACCATTACTGCAACAAACAATAGCTGCTATGCCTGAAGAAGAAGCTAGATATCATATGAAACGTTGTATCGATAGTGGTCTTTGGGTACCAGATGCTAAAGCTAAAGATAAAGAGGAACAAGAGCAAAAAGAAAAAGAAGAAACTACTGTTACGGCCGATCCAGAATAACACTTTGAACTAAGCTCCGCTTTCGCATCTGTATTTTTTGTTTTTCTCTTTGTTAAGATACTGCTTGACTTATAGATTTACAATAGATTAATTAAAATAAAATTATTCGCAGAAGAGAAAAGGAGGATAATTCTATCCTCCGTATGATTTATCTAAAAAAAAAAAAAAAATAAAAAAAAAACAAAAATAAAAAAAAAATAAAAAGGATCATAATCATATTTTCATAACTATAGCTGAGAACTAACTGAAAATTCGTTTAATTAACGTTGGAGACTGAGATTATTTTCTTATAATACGTTTTTTTTCTTTTTTTTTTTTTTTTTTTTTTTTTTTTGGAATTCTTTCAGTTAATACAAGATAATAAAAGTGCAAAATTATTAATCGAAAAATATCATATGCAGCAGTACTTTACTTTCGCGGTATATTCATAATTGTACTTTCAATGTAATTCGTAAAAAAGAAAACAAAAAAAAAAAAAAAAGAACCAGTATTAAGAAAAGGGCGTTCTATATGTATGTAATTAATCTTAAAGTATATAGAATATATGTACATATATTCTTTATGCTATCGTGTTCCATTATTTCTGCATTTTATGAATTTCTGACCAATATGTAATATGTACATTACACAATGTGTATCGTTGCATATGAATTGTGTAAATAAATAAATCTTTATTGACCAAATATTTTATCTCAATCGTCGAGGATAAATGAAATTGGAAGAAGAAAGGATATTTTTAATTTAGTCGAGGTAAACTTTCTATGATTGATCGAGATGCATACATGTGTGTGTGTGTGCGTGTATATGTATATATATATATATATATATATATAATATATATGTACACACACGCTTCACGAGTTGAAATGTCGAGTATAGAGTTTCGATTATTCGAGAGAGGCGTTACTATCGACTGGAAATGACGAAGCATCGCGTCTCGAAACCTCCGGCGGCCCTTCCTTTTCCGGTGCGATGTGCCACGGGTCTTTGGGTAATATTTTTCGTCTTTCATTCTGGTCATTATACGTTAGTTCCATATCCTCCGAAAGCGCAGGCTGATTTTCATTGGAACGGGTAACGCTTAGCTCCATTAGAACTATATTTTTTTTTCTTCTATTTTCTATCTTAGATATAAGAGAATTATAGTTAAGGCAATTACGTGCCTCACGAACACTACCCAATCTGATGGAAAACGGCAAATTTTTTATTCGCATTACGTTCAAAAGAGGCCCACGCTTCACTTTGCATGGTGTCATCATACATACGGCTATTCGTATAAGTTAGTATTCGTAAACTAAGATTGGCTCGTTCCGAGTGTGCATTGTTTCGTAAATTGTGACCTGTAGAAATTAAAGTCCCTGAGCTCGTTAAATATTGTGCCATCATGTCGATAAAATATTAGTGGTAGTATCTCGGAAGAATTTTCTGTGATATCATCAAAACGCTTATGTTCGAATTGTAAAAGTTTGTGTCAAGTCGATATACACGAGAGACGTAATATTAATTTCTTCGAAACGTCAACGAGATACATAAAGAGATCTTACGTAATATTTTTTATTAGCTTTACGACGTTTTACGACAACTAAGTTCAAATTTATTGGATTTTTCTTTTTATACACGTATGTGTGTACACACACACATATATATATATATATATATATGTGTTATATATAATATGTATGTATACATTGATACGTATATTTTTTTTTCTTTCTCGTCAAATTTCGTACGTGAAATTATTATGTTAGTAAAAAACATGTTAAAGAATCTCGTCCACATAACGAAATCCTTTACGTAGTATACGTGACTGTTGCGTCGTAAGATTTTATGTTAATTGCGCATTTGACTGAATAATCGAAAAACTGACGCTGTGCATTCTGGGTAAAATTTCCGTGAGTAATAAAAATGGCTGTCTAACAACGATTTCCGTTTCGCACATTGGTTTTTTTCGACTAGCAGGCAAAAAGAAAAGTTTTAGATCTAGTATTAATAGTAATATTAAATAAATCTGACTAGATTTCTTTTTTTTTCCAAATTTTCTTGTAAAATGGTAAATTCGTCGATATGTCAAATTTATTTGAAAGAAAACTAACGAGGGGGATGGCGGGAAGGGTGCGCTGTAGTCGACTGGTAGGGGACAGGCCGAGCGTTGCATGATGGGAAGACGGATGGGGGAGGGCGAAAGAACGAGCGGAGTTCACAAAATGGAGGCCAAGCACAGGCCTGTGAACATATAGTACGTGAAAATTCAATAATTTTGCACGATGTCACGACGCTCTACATCATTAGTCGATTAATATTGCGAACACGTGTGCACGGATTAGTTTTTTTGTTAAATTAACGTGAATTTGTGCGTGGTGCGTCAGTTATTCGAAGTTCAATGCGACGCGTAGACGAAACGATGCAGGTGAGTGGACGGGATTCGAAAATTGTTCAATTTTGGGCATCCCTTCGGATTTTTTCACCGATAATTATTTGTTTTCGGCGCCGAAACAAGCTTCGGTGTCATAGTGAGAAAACAATTAACGATATACGACCACGATGTTGTTTGGAATAAGAGGAAAAATCACATTGTGACGCGCGTTTAGGAGCATTGCCATTAATAAAAAGCTTGTAAAAATGTAAAAAATAATTTTGCGTTCATTTAAAACATTTTTCCGCGTAGGGCGGGGTCCAAAGGACCTCGGGAGCTCAGGGACTTAATTCTTCACAGCCACACTTTTCTACAACTTTACATAGTTTTCCAGTCTCTTAATAACCTATAAGTTTGTTTACATTGCTTCAAGATGACATTTATCACTGAAAATATTCGTGTTCCACCCTAATTTTCGTTAAAAATGATTCCTTGTATTGTCCTTCAACCAGATACCATGGTTATTCAAAAATTTAAAACAGACCCATTTTTGCAAATTAAACTTAAAGATCTTCATGTATGGTTTGTCTATAATAGCCGCCGTTGTGTACCATTGTCACTCTCATGAAGTAGACTAATTTCATTAATTTCATCTTGGAAATATTTAAAATATACCATGCATTTTCTTATTATAAAGTTTTACACTCATTTTTGAATTATTAGTGAGTTTAATAACGAATATCATATCTCTTTTATCAATTTTTCCAAATGTAAACCAAGTTATGAAGATCCTTCTTTCTTCTGTAAAAGATATTGTTTCCATCGTGCTTTTTTCTTTTTCATCTGATTTACAAAATAAAAAAGGCAATGTGTGTAAATGAATTTTATGTATCATTTAAAAAAACTAATCATTCAGAATCTCTTTGACGAAGTACAAAATTATATATTGAAAGTAAAATTAAAACTGTTTATATTATTCTTATCTTCAAACGATTATGGAAAATGTATATACGGTATACACATTGGATTTAACAATATACATTGCCCTTGAGAATTAAATATTTTTCTAAGTTTACATATTTTTAATTGTAATTAGTTAATGATGTGCTGCTACGCACAAAATCTCTAGTAATTAACTAAGAAATGAGATTATCGAATAATGATATTTTGAAATGGAACAAGCGATTAATGAATTATATTTTCTATTTCATGATAAAGTTGTCATTTTTGCAAAACTTGCAGGATTTTTTACTTGCATTAGACTAGCTTTAGATTTATATTATTATCTTATTTCAGTACGACATTTATCAAGATAAAGAATCTAAGAAATTTTTTATTATGTTATGGAAAAGTTTATATATATATATATATATATATATATATATATATATATATTTATAATATATATATTTTTTTATATATATATATATATTTATTTATGTAATAGGGCGGATTTATCCTTTATTATTATTATTGCATTTTGTGTATACCTATATTATACAATCCAATTTTATATAGAGAATATTTGTAAAATGCTATAAGAAAACTTTATTATCAAATATAATATATTATTCTACTTGATTTTAAGACATTTAAAAAATAAATTGTAAATGAATTAGCATTACCCATGTTGAGAAATTAAATTATTATTGTGTAATATTAATTTGAATAACGTACTAGTGGCCTTTTAAGAAACAGTATATTTAGATTTATATAATTACTGCATTGTCAGTAATTTTAACTTCTCATCAAATATATATACACACACACAACACACATTTTTGTCTTAAAATTCAGGGTAAACTAAGTTGCTGATGTACTTCCTGAATTATTTAATAAAAATGTACAGTATTTAAATAATGAAGTATATCATTTTTTATGGAACCCACTGTACCTTTCATTATAGTATAGAAAAATTATTAGATTTGGATAAATCTAGCATGTACTATGGGATTAAAATATTTTAAAGTAAGATGATTGAATGTTGGGATAGTTGAGAAAAACCACTTCTCTTTAGTCTTACAGTTATTATCTTAATGTATTAAATTTTTTATTAAATGTAAATTATTAATTATTTTTATTTATCCATTATTTATAATATGTATATGTTTCATATTTCTTAATTTTCTGACTAAGAAGAATTTAAGTTTCTTTATCTTCATATTTAATCTCCTGTTCTTAAAATGGTGGACATATTCCATGAAATGGAAGACAATTTATCTTCTACATAGGTGGCAGTAGTATGAAATAATAGATTTATGAATAGAAGTGAAGAGTACATTTTAATTGTATAGATGACAAGTATTTGACATTGATGAAAAGGAAGTATGTGAAAATATTATATGTTTTTATTCCAAACAACATTGTGGTTGAATCATTCTGATTTAAAGTCAAATAGTATTAGGTATTATTACATTACAGAAAACTATTGAATCTGAATCTGGTAAGGAATCTGGATCTGACTCTGAAAACGAGAGTAAAAGTGACAGTTCCTCATCTGGAAGTAATTCAGGATCTGCTTCTGCTACAGATAGGTATGTATTTATTTATTTATATGTTCCCTATGAAATCAGAAAGTCTGGTATGACATAAATTTTTTATTTGTGCCAAAATAACTGAATTATAGATGATTTAATTTCCCTTTAATACAAGAAATGGTTCTGAGTATATTTTTTTCTCAAATATTTTGGAATTGTTATTGTTGTTGTTTGAACAGATTTTATCATACTGTGTACTGGACTATCTGATATATATATGTGTATATATATATACATACATATATATATATATATATATATATATATATATATATATATATATATATATATATATATATATATATATATATATACACATGGGGACAATTATATGCCATTCAGTTAATTGTGTATTGCTATAGCTTGATATAGCACTAACATTTGCCTTCATCATATTGCTAACTATGTGTATTCCATTGAGTTTCTGTGATCACACATTTTACTTTTTCTTAATTGTACTTATATCATATTATGTCAGTCATTATCTTTTGTATTGATTTTTATTATATAGGAGCATTAGCAATATATTTCAGTAGAAATAAAAGCAAATCAGTTGATCCTTCATAATATCTTGAAATATATCTTTAGTTGGACAATTAAAATATTATTTCAATAGGCATCTTATATACATATATAATATTTTATCTATGTGAAATGAATAATAATAGGAAAAGATTTTAATGAAAAATATATTGGTAAATATAATATTATAAATTTTTTAATTTCCCATTAAATTTGGTTTCATAATTAAATATTAATTTTACATAAAATATATTTCAAGATATAAAATAATAATCATTCAAAGTAGTGACAACAAATTGCTTGGCTGCTCATTCAGTGACTCTAGTTCCTCAAGCGGTTCTGGTTCTGGATCTGGTTCCGAATCTGAAAAATCAGAGAGGTTGGATGCACCTGCACAAAGTGATAGTTTACAAAGCAAATCCTCTAATCACAGCACAGATGCAAAACTTAGGCTTAAAAATGAGTCTAGTCGTGAATGGGACGAGAATCCTGATATATATGGAATTAGGAGATCTGGACGTTCTAGGAAAGAACCCGAAAGACTTGCAACACAACGCGAAAGCGATAGTGATGGTCGCAAGAGATATAAAAAAAAGGGGTAAGTAGAGATAACGATGGAACAATTTTGATTGATCGAATTCTATGTAAGGAGTTTATAAGATGATTTATATACTTGATTTGTGGAGGAAAAAAAAAAAGAAATTATAAATGAAGAGATATATAGTTATAATTCTATGCTTGTTTTTCTTCGTGCTTTTCCGCATTGGTGGATACTCACATCATGTCATGTAGATCATTTTTATACTATGTGGTAATCATATATATGATTGTGTGTCAATCCTAACACAAAATCTCTTTTCTTAAGTTTACTTTTAAATTATTGATGCTTTAATCACTTTTTTTACATCATAATTGTATAGTTAACATATGTGTGATTTAATCATTAATGTATTTGTGAATCGTAACAACTTTAAGGAAATGCACAGATTGGCACTATTTTATATTTGTGCTATGTATAATCATAAGCAAGCATATAGATATATATTGATTATATTTGATATACTTGATGTAAAAACCTGTGGAAAAAAAGAAAGAAAAGAAAAAGAAAAAAGAAGATAATTAAATTGATCTCATTTTTTATCAATGTGATATGTAAAGAAAATTTACTTAAAACAATTATTTTCTTTAAATATCCATTCATATAAATAAATTCAGTACTGTCTACATGATTGTTTTAAACATTTAAGCAAGAATATAAAGATTTAAAACATTTTTCCAATATGAACTAATAACTATTTATTTATTTTAGTTCACACAATTCGTGGAATTCAGAGAGTTCAGAATCAGAATCTGATGAATCAGAAAATAGACGGCCACCACCTAGTAAATCTTTAAACAGGCGAGCGGTACAAAAATCTAAAGAAAAAGCTAGAGCACGAAAGAAGCGTATCTCTGAATCTTCTGATAATTCTTCATTTGATAGCGATGATAACAGAAGGTATTTTTACGCGTACACAATATATATATATATATATATATATATATATATATATATATATATATTACTCATAATAAATAATTTATTATTGCATTGTTGAGAACGTAAATATGAAACATTTATAAAACAAAATATAGGCAAGTTACGAGAAGAACGGGTACTGCAGTTAGTTATAAAGAAGAAAGCGAAGAAGGTACTGATAGCGAAGATTTGGTGGAAATTGATGAGACGACAACTACAAATGCAGAACCTGATAATGCGGAAACGGTTGAAAGAATTTTGGGACAGAGAAGAGGAAAAAAGGGTGGTTAGTTTGATTTTAGATCAATAATAATATTTTCATAGAGTAATAGTATTGTTAATAATATTGTTTTTGAATATTTCATTAATACAGTTACAGGAAATGTCACCACAATTTATGCAGTAGAAGAAAATGGTGATCCCAATCCAAAGGATTTGAAGACCGAGGAGACTGAAACACAATATTTAATTAAGTGGAAGGGTTGGTCGCATATACATAATACGTGGGAGTCAGAAGAATCTTTAAAAGCACAAAAGGTATATTTAACATTTAATTATTGTTGAAATCATTTTAATTAAAGTTAAAATTAATTCATAATAGATTTTTTTATTGTATTGATATGATTGTAGGTTAAGGGATTAAAAAAGTTAGATAATTTTATAAAGCGCGAGCGAGAAATTAAACAATGGAGAGAATATGCAGGACCAGAGGATATAGATTATTTTGAATGTCAGTTAGAATTGCAACAAGAACTTTTAAAAAGTTATAACAATGTGGAAAGAATTATTGGTAAGCTATATAGGAATTATATTTGTATAATTTTATTTCATTTAATTATATATACGAAATCATAATTGTTTTATTCGTATCGGTAGCTGAATATGAAAAGCCAGATTCAGAACATCCCGATTATTATTGTAAGTGGGAAAGTTTGCCGTATGCCGAGGCAACATGGGAAGATGGCGCATTAATAATTAAAAAATGGCCAGTAAAGATAAAAGAATTCCGAGATAGAGAAGATTCAAAAAGGACGCCAAGTAAACATTGTAAAGTGCTTAAAATCAGACCTAAGTTTCATCAATTAAAAGGACAGCCAGAATATATGGGTAAAGGAAAAGATTTAGTTTTAAGAGATTACCAAATGGACGGATTAAATTGGATGATCCATTCTTGGTGCAAGGAAAATAGGTGAATATTTATATAATTTTTATTGACAATTTTATCGTCATTTATTATTCCTCTCTTCTAATGACATATAACTTACTTTCTTTATTTAGTGTTATTTTAGCAGATGAAATGGGTCTTGGAAAAACCATACAAACCATATGCTTCCTTTATTATCTATTTCATACTCATCAACTTCATGGACCGTTTTTATTAGTAGTACCTCTTTCAACAATGACTTCCTGGCAAAGAGAAATGGCCCAATGGGCACCCGACATGAACTTTGTTACGTATTTGGGTGACGTAACATCCCGAAATGTCGTACGTAATTTTTTTTCTTTTCGATGTCATGATTATAGAATTATGCCTTAGAATGCACACTTATCACTGTTATACATACAAATGATGTGTGTTCTCTAAATGAATGTTGTCTAATTTCTTTTTTTTTTTTTTTTTTTTTCTTTTTTTTTTCCAGATAAGAGAATACGAATGGTGTTATAGTTCAAAAAGATTAAAATTTAATGCAATACTTACCACGTATGAGATAGTACTTAAAGATAAAGCATTTTTGGGTGCCTTAAATTGGGCAGTACTTTTAGTGGATGAAGCTCACAGATTAAAAAATGATGATTCACTTCTTTATAAAGCTTTATCCGAATTTCATACAAATCATCGTCTTTTAATAACGGGTACTCCATTACAAAACAGTTTGAAGGAGTTATGGGCGTTACTTCATTTCATAATGCCCGCTAAATTTAATTCTTGGGAAGAATTTGAAAAGGAACACGACAATGCTGCCCAAAAAGGTTATTCTAAGTTACACAAACAATTAGAACCTTTTATCTTAAGGCGTGTTAAAAAGGACGTGGAGAAATCATTACCTGCGAAGGTCGAGCAAATTCTACGCGTAGAAATGACTTCTTTGCAAAAACAGTATTACAAGTGGATATTGACAAAAAACTACAATGCCTTGCGCAAGGGCGTTAAAGGTTCTACTATGACCTTTCTCAACATAGTAATAGAACTTAAAAAATGTTGTAATCATGCTTTTTTAACGAAACCTACTGAAAGTGAAAGAAAAGATAATAATGATGACTATTTACAACAATTGATTAGAGGTTCAGGAAAATTGGTCCTTTTGGATAAACTGTTAGTGCGACTTCGTGAAACTGGACATAGAGTATTAATATTTAGTCAGATGGTAAGGATGTTAGATATTCTTGGGGAATATTTGCAAAAACGACACTTTCCTTTTCAACGATTAGATGGAAGTATAAAAGGAGAATTGAGAAAACAAGCATTAGATCATTTTAACGCCGAGGGTTCGCCAGATTTTTGTTTTTTATTATCAACCAGAGCTGGTGGACTCGGCATCAATCTTGCCACAGCTGATACCGTGATCATCTTTGATTCGGATTGGAATCCACAAAATGATTTACAAGCTCAAGCAAGAGCCCATAGAATTGGACAAAAAAATCAAGTTAACATTTATCGATTGGTAACTAAAAATTCTGTTGAAGAAGAAATTGTTGAACGAGCGAAACAAAAGATGGTTCTTGATCATTTGGTTATACAAAGAATGGATACAACTGGAAGAACGGTTTTAGATAAAAAAAATGCGGGGACCAATAATAACCCATTTAATAAGGAAGATTTAAATGCTATATTAAAATTTGGAGCAGAAGAATTGTTTAAAGACGAGGAGGATGGGGATGAAGAACCTACGTGCGACATCGATGAAATTTTAAGAAGAGCCGAGACTAGGGACGAAGGGCCTACTACCGTAGGTGACGAGCTTTTGTCGGCATTTAAAGTTGCCAGTTTCGCTGCATTCGAGGAGGAATCGGAACCTGTTAGTCAACCTAACGATAATGACGATGAAAGTAAAGACTGGGCTGAGATAATACCAGAAAATTTTCGGAAAAAAGTCGAAGAAGAAGAAAAGTCTAAGGAAATGGAGGATCTTTATCTTCCGCCAAGAAGTCGTAAGACGCTACAACAAATCAATCAAACTGGTGATGGTAGAGGTAGAAAGAGGAAAAAGACGCCGGATGATAGCGAGGAAGGTGAAGAGTCCGGAAGCGAAGTGGAAGGTAGCGACGATGACAGACCTAAGAAGAGAGGTAGACCAAGGGTTACGCCTCGCGAGAACATAAAGAGTTTCACTGATGCGGAAATTCGAAGATTCGTCAAAAGTTATAAGAAATTTACAGCGCCTTTAAAAAGATTGGACGATATCGCTGCGGACGCCGAATTGCAAGAAAAACCTATGTCAGAGTTACGTTATTTGGGTGAACAGTTGCAATCTCGTTGCGAAGCTTGCTTATCCGAATTTGAAAGTACAGCGAAAGAGAATAAAGGCGAGGAAGAGGGTAAAGGGCCTGGTCGTAAAAGAGGAAGAGGTCCTACGTTTAAAATGGGCGGTGTTATGGTAAATGCAAAATCATTTTCTGCTGCCGTAAAAGAATTGGAACCTCTCGATCAAGCACTTCCATCGGATGCCGAACAAAGAGCCAATTGGCATCTTGATATTAAAGTTAAACCGGCTAATTTTGACTGCGATTGGAATTCCGAAGATGATTCTAAGCTTCTGAGGGGCATATATCAGCATGGTATGGGCTCTTGGGAAGCTATTAAAACAGATGCCAGTTTAAAGCTCGGTGATAAAATTCTTCCCAATGGTAGTAAGATTCAATGTAAACGGGTGACCGCTCGTGCTGAGTACTTGTTAAAGGTTCTTAAAAAGCAAATGGATTTCAAGCATGGCGTGGTAAGTTTTGCCAATTTGTTTCTCGTTCTTTATTTTTTTTTTTTTCTATTTTTTTTTTCTATTTTTTTTTTTTTTTTTATTTTTTTTCTCCGAAGGTTTCTCGATCCTTTCTCTTCTCTCTCAAGCGAATCGCTTAATTATTAAGAACATTTATTCCCTTTTTTAATATTAACATTCTTCGTTTGTTTTCTTTTGTTTTCTTTTTCGTTTCGTCTCGTCTCGTCTCGTCTCGTTTCGTTTTGTTTTTTCTTTTTTCTCTCTTTTTGTTTTTGTTTTTTTTTTTTTTTCTTTTTTTTTGTGTCCACCATACTCATGGTCTTCGGTTTTGTTCAGTATACTTTCAATCTCCGTTTCAGACACGAACAAGGAAACCTAGAAAACCAAAAGAAGTAAAAACAGCAATTACTAAAGAAATAATAGAAGAAAATGAGAGTTCAGGAGAAGAGAGTAAAAAGCTTAAGACAAAAATCGATAAAGTAAGTTAATCGTTGAGAATAGGCGAAATAAATGTCGAGAGAGAAAGAGAGAGAGAGAGATAGGGAAAGTAAAAAGAAAAAAGAAAAAAGAAAAAAAAAGAAAAAAAAAAGAAAGAAAAACGTTCGATCTACTTAAATTTTGACTTCGTTTGCAGGTACCCATAAAGAAAGAAGAAGACGTTATTGTTAAAAAGGAAATTAAAGAGGAACCCGAGGAGGCGTCTGAAGAGAAGAAGAAGGAGAAAAAGGTTAAGAAGGATAAAAAGGAAAATAAGAAGACTAAAAAGAATAAACAAACTGCAGGACCGATGCATTTCACGGCAAATAATGAACCACGAGCTCTTGACGTTCTTGGTGATTTAGATCCATCTATATTCAATGAGGTAAATACACTTTCCATATGGTTTCTTAAAATTATTTAATATTGTTACAAAGTTTAAAAGAATAAATAAATAAATGTGAATTTTTTTATATATTATTTCATTCAGTGCAAGGAGAAGATGCGTCCGGTGAAAAAAGCTTTAAAAGCTTTGGATAGGCCAGATCAATCATTGAGCGAAGCAGAGCAAGTAGCCCATACACGCCACTGTCTTGTTCAAATCGGAAATCAAATTAATACTTGTCTTGCAGAATACAAGGATCCTGAGCAAATTAAAGAATGGCGAAGTAATTTGTGGTATTTTGTATCGAAATTTACAGAATTTGATGCTAAAAAGTTATATAAATTATATAAGCATGCAACGAGAAAAGGTGGCGGAGACAGTAATGTAAGCGTAACATCTAGTCCTGAAAAGAAGGAAGAAACAAGTAATTCAAAGGTACATTTCCTTTTTATATATAATACGTATATGCTATATACTGTATACGACGAATGTCCATTACAAATGAAATATTATTTGTTTAAATAGAAACATGAAAAATCGTATGACAAACATAACGACAAACAATTAGCGGATTCCAGTAATAAAGATCGGCAAAATAAGCGTAGAATCGATGATATAGAAGATAGTTCTAACAGCAGTATCCCAAGTAAGAAACATGTTACAGCTATTAATGCGATGAGCAATATTAGCAACACCTCAGCTGTTACTATCGGTGCTATTACAATTACTCCTATAACGTCAACCGCAAATTCTACGTCGAGTACAACTAATACAACGGAAACGTCAAGGCATAAAGAACAAAAAGATTCAAAGTCGAAAGATATGAAACGAGATCGGGAACGAGACAGAGATAGAGACAGAAGTCACAATGATAGAGGCATGGACAGATTAAATTGTGGAAAGGATGAACGGATCAGAAGGGATAGCGGTGGTTATAATATGGGCGGACATTATAGTGGGAGTAGAGAAGACGATCATTGGATCTTACCTAGGGATACAAGAGATATGAGAGATGGAAGGTATGCTTTTGAGATTTTTTTTGATTATATCATATGGAATGAATGTATTTTTACTCGTCAACTTACGGTCCGATTAATTTTTAATATATGTCCGTTTTCAGATTTACTGACCACAAACGTGATAGATTTGAATCTTATGGACGTCTGTCTGGTGGATATCATCGAGATAGAGATAGAGATAGAGATCGTGGTATGCATATAAACGATAAAAGAAGGTTTGTATTTTATTCATAGATTTTACGTATGCATATCTATATATGTTTTGGCCTTTTTTCCTAAGGTCAATTTAAATCATTCTCAGTAAGCTGGATTTTAGTAATTTTTACAGGTATCCATCTGGGCCACCGAGCTATGGATACGGTCCAGGTAGCTACGGAAGTGGAGGTGGCGGTGGGTATGCACCCAATGACATGCCACCAAGCCATTTTAGAGGTCGAGGATATCCAGGAGATAGTTATTCAAACGAATGGCGACCTAGTAAGGATTACAGAAGAGATTATGATAGGAGGCCGCCACCACCAAATGCCAATTCCTAGTGCTCCTTTTGGGCGTTCTTATGTATTCTAAAACGGTTATAATTCCGTTGTAACGTCATATAATTTTACACGACACAGCACTTATAGTAGTGCTAATTAACAGAAAGGAAATGTGTGTTAAATGTATTAAATTCAATATATAATCCTTTCTGTGATTTAGCACCACTTATGACTTGTAGCTATGTAAAAAGTCGATTCCACTGCTTACTTAACACGCAACAAAATAATTTTACAATGATCAACAGGTGATCGTTTCAGGAAAACTTTAAAGATAGATTGTGCAAAAAATGATAAACTGATATATGTATATATATGATATATATATATATATTATATATATATATATATATATATATATATATATATATATAAATATCAGATATATCATTAAAACATAATTATAACTTTTTTTATATGTTAGAGCTTTTATGAGAGATATTCGTAACAGAGATAATACGCCAGTGATTTCTATCAAATGAAAAATTACGTTCAAAAGTCTTCTTTAATTTAGAAGACATGTCTAATATCTACTGTTATTTATACGTATAACAATTGTTTAACGCGAGTAATTCTATAGAACTGAGTTATACAACAGTGGATATAGATATAGTTTATACTGTCATATATCGCTCCAATTAACAAACCAATTGTTTGAAACAAACAAAATGCCTTCCCATCCATTTCATCTCTCATATATTTTGCATTTCCAATTCTTTATGTGTATAGGTTCATTTTGGGTGTGTTACTTAGGTAGTATCATTCATCATTCAAAAATCACTTCATTTTCAAGATTACTCCTTTGATATTTTAAGATATTAGTTCGTAATGAAATAAATTTGTATTAAGGCATGATTTCATTGCCAGTTGGCTGACAGTCCATATAATATGATGAGCATGTTCCAAAAATTTTATCGACTTCTGTCATATATACATTTTTGCATTTTGCATATTGCGTTATAATTTCGATTGGAAATATGTTGGTAAAGGAAAAATAGTAAGTCTAATATTTTGATTAAAATCATACATTGAAGTATAACAATATGTCTTGTACTAGACAATTCTAAGATTTATTAAAATTTATTGTGTCGTCGAACAAATAGCTATATCATATACATACTATTCAAAGCGATAACTCAATTTTGATCACTTTTTTTTCTATTGATTTTTATAAAACTGTATATCTTGATATAAGATATAGATAACTATTCTCTACGTTTGAGTTAACTCCTTTAAAATACAAGTTTGTATCCTACCTGAAAATAAGAGTGTGAAATAATGTAAATATTAGGATAAGATTAATGGTTGTATTCTATTTAATTGTAGGGCCTACAAGAGAGATTGTACAACAGTTTCCTTTAAACTTGATTATAAAAATAGGAAGAATTGTTCATCTCTCTCAGCCCTGCTTCAATAAAAGATGGAGGGATATAATTAGAGATATGTATAAGAAGAAAAAAAAATTTTAATTATATAATTATAAGACACTCTGAAAGAATTTTGATCTATTGAAATATTTTTTAATCCAACTCTTGATAATCATGACATTTATATAGCACTTTTCAGTAGGAATACCGAATGCACCATTTATCATGTTCTCTGGTGTTTTGTAAAGTATTCCGTTTTTCGTATATCTTATCCATTTCTCTTTCTCTCTCTCTCTCTCTCTCTCTCTCTCTCTCTCTCTCTCTCTCTCTCTCTCTCTCTGTCTCTCTCTCTTTATATATATATATATGTATATATATATATATGTATATATATATATATATGTATATATATACACACATATATAAATATATATATATAAATGTATGTATATATATATATGCTGAAATTTTGTAATCGCATAAAAAAAAAAACGAAAGTGATCGAATAGATTTATTGATTTGTCGAAAATGAATTCACGTTTACACGACGAAAAAGCTTTATTACAACGGTATGAATTATATTTTACGATTAAACTCATCTTCAATACTAAATACTATGCCTTTATTAGATTGTACAAAAAAAAAAAAAATATATATATAAATTATTTTGTAGATTATTTTATTCATAAAAACTAATTACTTGATAGATAACATTTTGCAATTTTAGTGTGCATTTGTATAAATATTAGAATATATATTAACATATAAGAATCTGGCCAGAGTGATATATATAGAATCTTGCTAATGTATTAATCATATTTTGTGTCCGACATACATATTTGTGAAAAGAAAAATACATACATGTACGCCACACCGTGATAGAAATCAGCTAGTTTAATTTTTTAATTGCAAAGTAATGTTCTCAAAACACAGCGAGCTATTTTTAATTTATTATTAGCCGTGTACAAGTCATGAACATTAAAAAGATAAACAAACATGTAAATATAAAATAAGAGAATAAAATAATTATTAATTATACAATAAATGATTTAATATCATTTTCTTTATTTAATAATTTAATAAGATTTATTTTTATTACGTTATTAGTTTTATTTACATTTATTTCTTCCATTGATGGTGATTAACGTGAATTTCGCGATGATCTGCCCTGTATTAGATAGGACAGAGCAAACGTGCAATTTTCTTTGATGACAAATGTATATGAAGTATATAAATATAAATGTATATAAAGTATGTATATTTGATGATTATTTTTATAAAAAAAAAAAAAAAATAATAATCACTGAATGCATACTTATATATTATATATTATTTTTTATAAAAATCAAAACACGTATTTCCTTTCACGATATTTCATAATATAAATATTTGAAATGATTAATATTATCGAGATTTTTCTCTCAGTGCTATTTACGGTTTCCTTTGTAAAAGTACTTTATATTATTACTATTAATACTATAAATACTACAGTAATAATATATAATAATATACCAATAAGAACAATGATAAGGACAAAAAATAGAAGAATATATTTATATTTAATATGTTTGGTATCTTTTGCTCGAAATTATTAATTTCCATAAACGTCATATAATTTTCCGATTTGAGAATTGACGCATATTTATGACGATTGATTCAAAATTTTTTAAATAGTAACATATTACTATTGTCTTTATTATTATAATATAAAATATACATATTTCAATACATTTTTATTATTATTATTATTATTGTTATTATTGTTATCATTGTTATCAGTCTAGTACTACAGTAAAGTGAAATAGACGTAGATGAAGTAATTTACGTATAGGGGAAACGTTAAAGAAAAATAAATTACTGGGGAATTCTACATCATAGGAACAGTAGAAATGAACTCATGAAAAGATTCAAATAAAATTTTGTTTTCTTTGTCGTAAATTGAATTATTATATGTGCGCATTATATTTATTATTAAAAAAAAAAAAGAATATACGTTTTGATTAGAAAAAAAATTAAGTTAACAACTTATTAACACTATTTATTTTAATCTACCGGAAACCAATTGTCATGCGTGCTTAAGATGATACTAATAATAATAATATAGTAATTTTAATATAAATTTATAATAATATAATAATATTATTATAATAGTAGAGGGGATATTAATAATAATAATAATAATAATAATAATAATAATAATAATATAATAATTTTAGTATAAATTTATGATAATATAGTTTGAAATAATTCAATCAATTTGTTAATATTCCTATATGATCGCAAAGTTATCGGACGATTATAAAAAATGATATATATATATTCATTCATGCGTAATGAACATATATATATAACTTTTATTTTTAAGAGTCATCCTTTTTCATTGTTACTTGTAAAAGTTAGTCTAAGATAACAACTTGAAATAATAATACAGATATTCAATTGTGTTAAATTTATAAATCAATATAAAAGATATAAGAATTTATTATTCATTTTATTAAATAATTAATTTACTTCGCATAAATAAAAAACAAGGCGTGTTAGGTTGCAGGTACGTCGCACATTCATTTCTATCTTGAGAAGATTATAAACGAAGGAAAATTATAAACGTTTCAAATTAAATTATTATTTCGGTATATAAATTATTTTATAAATTGTAAATATTTTTGCCCGATTAAATAGAAAATTTTTTACAGTGCAGTATTATTTTTCTTCCTTTTATTTATTGCAATATATATTTTTATTTATTTATTTTTTTATTTATAATTATACTTTTATGTGTTGCAATGACCTTTTTATACAGTTAAAATCTTACATAATTAATATATATGTTCCATAGAATTTCATCAAAATGAAGAACAATAAGTTAGATATAATAATATTTGGTGCTACTGGATTTACTGGACAATATGTTGTTAAAGAAGCAGCACGTTTGGCTAAAGAAACAGAATTTAATTTTGGCGTGGCTGGACGTAGAAAAGAGGCATTAGAATCTACTGTTAAAGCGTGTGCACCGGATATTGGTAAAATTTATGCATTCAAATTATACTTTATATCACTCTATAAATTGTATTAATTTAACATACATATTGATGGCTAATATCTTCAGAATTGTATATGTGATATTAATTTATGTAAATGATATTTAGAAAACGTTCCCATTATTATTGCGGATATAAAGGATGAAGAATCTCTTAAGAAAATGGTAGAAAAGGCAAAAGTGCTTGTAAATTGTTGCGGTCCATATATACATTATGGCGAACCTGTTATTAAAGCATGTATAGCTGCCAAAATTCATTATGTTGATGTTACTGGAGAAAGTCTGGTATGTAATGATTTCATTATAATATTGGATATGTTTTATTAATATGTTTTAGGGAAAAGATACATTATATTCATAAAATCAATAATCATAAAAATAATTCTTTTTTATTGACTATTATATTGTATTTTGACTATTTGTAGTTCATAGAAGAAATGCAGTTGAAGTATAACGAAGCGGCACAAAATGCTGGTATCTATATTGTAAATGCTTGCGGTTTTGATAGCATTCCTTCAGATCTTGGCATGGTTTTTACACAACAAAAGTTTGGCGGAGAAGTTAATAGTACCGAAGTATACTTTAGTATCTTGAATTTGCAAAATTGTAACAAACCTGTAGCAAACTTTACGACCTTGGAAAGTTTGATGTATGGATTAAATCCAAATGAAAAATTACGTGATATTCGTAAAAAAATATTTTCTAAGAAATTACCAAAATTGAAGCCCAAATTAAAATTGAAGTTAGTTGAATTATCGTATAATTGATGTTTAAATATATTATAAAAAAATTATGTTTAGACAATGTACAAAATTATTTATTATATATTACAATGTCATTTTTTTTTCTTTTTCTTTTTTTCTCTTTACTAGAGGTTGGCTTCCACATAAATGTGATTTTACAAATGAATGGTCCCTACCATTTCCATCTGCAGATCGTTCAATAATCTATCGTTCACAAAGATATTTCTTTGAGAAATATAACCAGAGACCTATTCAGGCTGCAGTATATATTGGATTCCCGTTAGTATTCTTTTATAAATATAAATTTAATAATTAAAAAATTTTCCAATTAATCGAACATTTTTCTTTTCTAGATCTCTATTTTATATGTTTATGATGAGTTTTATGATTATACCTTTTTTTCTTATGAAATTTTCATTTGGACGCAGTTTAATATTAAAGGTAAATAAATGATATAATTAAAAGAGATGATGAATGAGATACATCTCTATGAAAAATATATTTATTTTAATATGAAATGAGAAAAGCATTATTTGTTTTCAGTATCCTAAACTATTTACTTGTGGACTCATAAGTCATGAAGAACCAACCGAAAAAACATTAAATGAATTAAAAATATCTCTCACTTTCTTAGCACGTGGTTGGACTGAAAAATTAAGTGAACCTTCTGATGTTCATTCCGATCCTCCAAATAAGGAGATGGTTACAAAAGTTACTGGTGTTAATCCTTACATTATTACTAGTGTTGCTGTAATGTTATGTGCTCTTATCATTTTGAAGGAATCTGATAAAATGCCTGAAGGGTAAATTATTTTTATTCACTATTGTGTTTGTGTTTTGTAATTTTATTTACGTTAAATAACATATATATTTTTTTGTTTATTTTAGTGGAGGTATCCTTACTACTGCTGCCGCATTTAATAAGACTTCTCTTATCGACGAATTAAACAAAAAATGTCTTAAATTTGAAGTTGTTTCGTCCATTGAAAAATGAAGGTATTATTAACATATTACAGGATAAGGTCTTTCAATATATTTTTCGTATTACTTATCGTTTGTTACTTATCTTCAATGTAATGTCTGTAAGATTTAACTTTTTGGTTTTGGTTTTAATATTTTTACAAGGTAGAAAAATAATTTGTAATAAGAGTTAGAGCTAATGTTTTATAAACACATTTTGATATAGTATTATTTGTTTATAACAAACATGAAGGATATAAGTTAACATGGTTCTCTCAAAGATATAGCTAGTAATATTAATATTATGGTATTTTATGGTTATTTACATTTTGATATTTTTATTATGTTATAAATAAAACATAAAATGTTAATTCTTTTATTTCAATTATAATTACACAATAAAGAATTGCGAATTAAGAATAATAATTATAAGTATCGGGTTCGTTACGATTTTTGGTAGATGGCGTAATGATAAAATTGGCACGAACTTTTCCGGACAATCCAATGTAAAAAGAAATAACTGTTCAATTATATGAAAGAGAATAATATACAATTTTTCTTTACATTAGGATAATATATTACGAGAAAAGTTATCGTTCAAATATATTTCTGTTAATATTTTAATCCGATTAATATGTTTCATTCAATTTACTATTATCAATCGATTATAAATTTTACATTTGCTTTGTATTATTGTTAATAACGTTTGGAAAAAATATCACATTTCTTGTCAAAATCCGATGAATAAAAAATATGAAGCTTGATGTATATAAAATATGAAGGAAAGAGATCTATCAAAGGCGTAAATATGGACGAAGGGAAAGTGGACTTTCTTCGTAACTTATAACGTGTACGACTTCATAATATCGTTATCTTTGTTGGTCATGATTCAGAGCATAACCAATAGGTTGGCGACACTGGAAACCCAATATATCATACCTACGGCATTTTACGTATGTAGATACCCAGGTAGGCACATAATTACTTTCAATAATTATTTACTCGCGTAATTACTTTCATAATTATTTTCAGAAATGTACGGATCGTATCTTACATATTTTTTTTTTTTTTGAAGGAAAACTCGCTTGAGGAAGTATGACTCATTCTTTGTAATAAAATAGATTGCTTTTTTTTTTTTTTTTTAATGGAAGGTCGACCACAATGGCGGTCTTTCATATTCAAATCAACCTTCGAATCGACCAATCCAAATTTATTATCTCGAAAGTATATTTTATATATTCTATTAACCTTGCCACATTAATTATGTTGTATTTAGAAATAACTTAAGTATCGTTTTAATGACTTTTCATTTACTATAGTATATTTACTGTATATATATATATGTGATATTTATGGTGATATATATACGTGTATGTATATATATACATAAATATTTATGTTTATATGAAAATATACATATATCTTACTTTTTATCAGAGGTTTTATAACTGTTTTATAATTACTATTTTGCAAATAAGTAGACATTACGTTAATGAATTCTTATTTCTTCTCAAACATGTTAATATAACGATCGTTTGATAGATGATAATGGCAATGATCACGCAACCATATTTAATCAATCTTCATTAAACATTAAATTCATAGTATAAAGTCATATAATACATGGCCACTTAAACGTTCCCTCATTTATTCGTTTTTAAATCTTACATTATGCTTTTATCATCAATTTTATTGTTAATTCATATCCAAACGTTAATCCTCTTATATACTTCCTTTAATAATTTATACTCCTGTTAAAATCTTAGCGATTCATTATAATTACAATTATATTTATTAATTATTTATTAGAATTTCTTTTATTTTTAGAAATTATCAGAAATTGGTCGATGTTACGAAGAATGCAATAAATTAATAAGTCGATTAATGAGTCGCTATTTTAACAATATTTTATTGCGATCTATTAGCTCTCCGAAATGATCTAGAGTCGGTGATCTTTTGTAAATATCTGAACGAGTTAACGAGAAAAAAAGACAGAGAGAAAGAGAGAGAGAAAAAGAGACGGAAGTAAACGAGACAGAACCTAGAACGTGATAGACAGATAGAGGTAGAAATAGATAGAGATAGAGAGAGAGAGAGGGAGAGAGGGAGAGAGAGAGAGAGAGAGAGAGAGAGAGAAAGAAGATATAGGGAAATACAATTTCATTTTACAAAGGTTTTTCCTAGACGGTGATATATAACGGAGACACGTGAGACATTTCTGCTGAAGGAAAAAATGATTCTCTCACCGTTAATTCCCAATTGCTAATCGATTTAATACATTAAAAATATATTTATTATATTTATTATGTTTTACAAATATTTTATAATTGAAAGGAACAATATATAAATAAATATAATTCTATATATTATATGTAACAACGGTATACAACAGGTAACTAGTATACATTGTAGAGTATTGTCGTGGTGATGGTGGGAGAGAGCGAGAATCCGCTAAGGAAAAACAAAAGAGAGTGAGAGGGGGATAAGGGGCAATTTGTTCCGCGAGTCAAGTTTACACGTCTCTGATATATAAACTGTCTTGTCCGAAACCAATGTAAGTTAGTTTGCGCGCTTCGTCGTGAAAAGAACGTATTATAAAATTATCTCTTGGTTTTCTTTTTCTTTTTCTTCTTTATCTCTCTTATATAGATTTTCAAAAGATATCTATTGAAAATATGGAGAACATTAAAATTCAAAGAGACGACGAAAGTTATGCTGTCAAACGGAAGGAGAAGAACATGACGAATGGTAAAAATTTTTCTTATAAAATTTTCTATTCTTCATTCAACGATATAAAAAGATAAAAATTGTCAATTGAAAATCTTATCAATCGATGATATACTTTTGGATTATTCTTTCTTTTTCTTTTTCTCTTTTTTTTCTTCTTTCTTTCTTTCTTTCTTTCTTTTTTTAACTAATGAAAAATTTCGATACATGGGGACGCTGCAACTTGTAAAATTATTGATTTTCAAAGATCACCTTAGTACGATTTTTGACACGCCCTATTTTATACATTTGTACTTTATATTATATAATTTTGTTGTTATTGAAAGACCTACTCTTTTGATTGTGTTTTCTTTTCTTTTGTTTTTGAAAAGAAACGAGATAAAACAAAGAAAAGAGACATCTCGATAGTTATGAGATCGATAGCTAATGACTTTTATCGAGGCTGATAGTAACGATTGTTTTTTTTTTTTTATTGAGGGTGAGAATAAAAGCGATATACAATACTAACTGACCTCGTGCTAAGTCAGGTATGACAGGTGAACGTAACGAATTATATACTTATGTTCGTGACATGGGAATCGTGATATCGATAGAGTTGCTTTCGTTTCTTTGATGTAAGTCCAATGAAAGCTATAAACAATCTTACCTGCAATTACTTTCGATAGATTCGATCTATGCTTTACTTCCGATATCTTTTCTTACCCCTTCTTGTCGAATTCTAATCTATGAGTTAAACTTAGTATTTATAAGATTCGTATCTTTTCTTTTGTCGAATTTTTAATAATAAAAAAAATAAAATAAAATAAAACAAACGAAAAAATACTCAAAGTATAATGAAACGCTCAATAAGTATGTTAACGCATTGTCGATGAAAGCTTTAAATCGGTCTCTTATATTTGTTAAACGTTGAAAATATATTTGTAAATTTTTGATTGGTATATATTTATAAGGTAGAAAATATTTCTATGATTATTGAAAAAATAATCTACTGTCATTAATTTGTACTCTTTCATTAATTTTTAATAAAAAATTTCATTCTTACGTATATATAAATATACATAAATATATATATATATAATATTTACATAGTTTTTACATGAATAGGCACATAAACGTATCTAATATATTTTACAAAAAATATTCATTTGATAGTAGGATCGTGTCGACAATGTGTTAATATTGATTTTTATCTCTTGCATAAAATCCTATATAAATAAGCTATAAAAGAATTATATAATGAAGAAGCGAGTTGTTTTATATCATACTTGTTGTTTTACAGCATATTGCCACTCAATAATTAATAATTACCTTAGAAGATTTATATATCGAATTGCATTCGATAATTACATAAGTAGATTATGGTTAGAGGGAATGGCAGTCATATTATCGTTGTCAAGTAACGGTAACACAAGCTCATACGTTATTTTTTATAAATAAATAAATAAATAAATAAATAAGTAGCTTTTTATATAAATAAAAATAGTATTATCTAATCGATTTTCTTCTTCTTCTTTTTCTTTTTTTCTCTTTTTTTTCTCTCTTTTTTCTCTCTTTTTTCTTTTTCTTTTTTCTTTTTTTTTTTATTCGATAATTACATACCATTAAGTCTCTCATTACTATAAAGCGAAAAATTACTTTTATATAACATAAAAAATTCTTTTCTTTGTCGTTCTTTTCGAAGGACTCCCGGTTATGTTTAACATATAACAACAATAAAAAAACTTGCTTCAAACACATTACTGGGGGGTGTACTCCATGTGTGAGTAATTTGTCATTCAACAAATGTATTATTAATATGTTCACGTAGTTGCGTGAGATCGACCTCGGACTACTTACGAATCATTTTATTTCGCGCGATGATTCTTCTTTCGTTTTTTTTTTTTTTTCTTTTTAACCGACATGCCTGTCGCACCGGTACTTGGTATTATTAATGCTGGATACTCTATGGAAAATCTACTACGATATACATATATATGTATATATATATATATATATATATATACACAAACACGTGTGCGCGCGCTCGCGCACGTATAAATAGATATAATCTCTTTTTAAAAACTTTAGGTAATATAACTTTTCAAACGATCGTCACAATTGTTAACAAGATCTCAGTGATTAAGAATATATCTGTTATTTTTTCTTTTTTTTTTTATCTTATCAATCTATACGTATACCCACGTATATACACACATACACAACGAAGTTAAGAAATGTAATGACGATGTCATTATTAATGTATTAATGCATCGAAAAAAAATTGACTTACTGAATATTTTTGTAACACGTTTGCGAGTTTACAAACCCTCTATCGATTGTAAGTAGCTAAAGTCAATTGTGCTCAGCCAACTTTCAGTAGTACGACTATGAATGCGGAGACGAACACTCGATATCTCATTATTCCTTTTTTGCTATTCAGTATATATCTTCTTAAAAGAGATAACGTTAATCTAATTCATTTTATTTAATTTCAATTAATATGCCATTTTCTTTCATTTATTTCTCATAAAATTTTTGAAAAATTTGACAAATTTATCTTCAGTCGTAAACTCTAAACGCTTCTAATATATTCAATAGATATACGATCTTTCTTGTCTAATAGGGTCTTCCTAGAATATCATTACTAGAACGTCTAATAGATAGGAGGACGAAGTGAATTTCATTATCGACGAAAAGGATCTAACGCTTTTAATCACTACGATGAATAATTATCGATGATAACAGACAATAATAAGTTACTTTTGTAACATTTTCGAAAATGGTAATATTTTCTCGAAACGATAATAATATTGCCACAAATAATTATTCGGGTCAATTATTATTTTATATATTTATTTATATTTTTTATTTTTCTTATATCATATATTTATTTTTATATTTAGCTCTCGTAGAGATAAGATAAATAAAATATAATAGATCATTGCTAAATAAATGTTTATTTATAAAAAATTTTATATATATATATATATATATTTCTATGAATTGAAATGATATTTGTATCGAGGAAAAGGAATGTCACTGTTTCGAAAATAATCATTTGGGATTATAAGGAAATGTTTTGCTTTATTTTCCTTCTTAAAAGAGGAAAGTGAACGCGAACCGGTCTTCTCAGATGGGATTTACTGTGACGTTAATACTCTGGACTTTATTGCAAATGATTTATATTGCATATTTCAACGAACAAATTAGCGATCAATTAAAATTTATCGACGAATTTGCGATATTTGATTTCTTTAATTTTTTATAAAATTTTACAATGTATAATTTAGCATTAAAATAGAGCATTAGAATTAAATCATTTTTCTTCTCTTTTCTTTCCTTTTTCTTTTTTTCTTTTTTTTTTTTTTCTCTTCAATTAACGTAAAGGACTCAAACAAACCGTAAATAAGAATAGAAATTATAAATAAATTTTATAATTTCCTTACGATAAGTAATCGATAGACGACGATCATATAAGATTTATATCTGTAGATATTATTAATTCTTGATTTATTAATTACTTGATAATTAAACAGCGAAAGATAAATCGGACAATTTTTATAATTTTTCGAAATCAGAAATTGGAAGGTAAAAAATATCGATAGATGATTTTTTTATATTTTATTTCGTATTTGACTCGGTGTCAATGACTTTTGCGAGGAGATCTCTCCAGTAGAGGAGGAAAATGTGAAGAGCTGAGAATGTTGAGAGATAAAAGGAACGTAAAGAGAAAGAGAGAGAGAGAGAGAGAGAGAGAGAGAGAGAGAGAGAGAGAAGTGTCAGAAAAAAAGAGTAGGAGGGAAACAAAGGTGGGAGAAAGGCGAAGAGTGAGTTGAGCTACAGAGTAGGAGAAGGGAGGGGGAGAGAGAGAGAGAGAGAGAGAATGTTCCAGGGGACGTTAGCGTTCGCCGTGATTCCGTTCATCCGGTTCAGTCACACCGCATCACTCCGGTGAGCGTAATCGTTCTCCTCTTTGCGTTTTTAACTCGGCTGCTGTTCTTCCTTCATCTTTACTCTCACTTTTTCGGCTTTTGTCACTTGTTATTAATACACACGCGCACGCAATAAAGAACAGTGTTTTTAATTCCTTTTTTTTTTATTATTTCTTATATTTCCTCGCCTATCGGATCATTTTAACGTAAAAAAAGATCTTTTCGATTTGACGTTTTAAATTCTTTCTCTCTCGCTCTCTCTCTCTCTCTTTTTATCTATCTATCTATCTCGTTCCTACGATAATTTTGACATTGCCGTTTATATCATTGATTTGAGTTTGTGCGTGTCAAACTGACGTTAGAAGTGTGACCTGAAAAGTATATAGAGTAAGTTTTTAACTCAACATTCGTAAGTTCGTTAATTATTTTTGAGAAACGTTAGAATCAATTTCTGAATAGAGAATTAATTTAAGTTGTAATATTATCGTCGTACGTTATATGTCTTATGTTTTATTTGACGCCTGTCAAATTTTTATTTATAATCGGATATCGTTTGTAACAAAGTTTCTTCATCGTTCCTCGATAGATCCTATTCGATGTTATTTTTTTTTTTTTTTTATTTTTCTTTCCCAAAGAAAATTCAACCAGCAAGAACATTCGTCCCAACTCTAAAGAAGAAAATAAAGGAACGATCATGAATGGACTATCTAAACAATGTATCACCGATGAGAAGTCGATTAAATTGAAGAAACCCCATCCACTGAGGTCCATTTCTTGGAATAAAAATATCGAGGAAGGAGATTTAGATGTTCCTGGAACGCCAAGAACACCTCGAACCTCGACAACGCCAGGTATACTTAATTTCCTGGATTTTTAAAACGATTTTACGCGAACGTCGAAGTCGAAATCGAAATCGAAATCAAAATCGAAATCGCCCGTCCCATCCCACACCTTCTTTTACTCGAGGAAATTAAATTTCTTGTTTTGTTTTTTTTTTGTTTTTCTTTTTTTTCCGTTGTCATTAATGTTTCCTGCGTAATTCATAAGATATTTCTCGACCTGTTGCGCGTCCACTTAAATTACCATAATTAATATTCAATAGCGCACGAACCGTTTATTATCATAAAGTGCAAATGATTGAAATAATTATTTTCTGTTCTTTTTCTTTTTCTTTTTTTTTCTTTTTTTTCTGTTTTTTCTGTTTTCTTTTAAAACAGAACAATTTCATGCAAAGGAATTCGTATTAAATTATACAATTGTTAAATAATGCCAATATAATTTCTAGATAATAATTTAATAGAGGATCTTGAAAACAACGTGACCATGATTTCTCTCTTACATTATTATTTTTTTAATTTATACTCTCGTATTAATTATTATCAATCCTAATGTTATAAAATCATTCGATCCCTTTAATCGATTTCATATAGATGAGGAAGCTTTAAAATTAAACAGATCTTTAAAGAATAATTATATTTTTAATAGACGGCATAGATCATTATGTCGAGTATCTGACAATTTCATTTTAAATAAAACAAGTTTGTTTTCTATTCGTAGACAAAATGATATTTAAGATAATTGATTAAATAATTGTAGATAATTGATTTCTCATGGATGAAGTACGATCTAATGATATCTATCGATGAAGCTGGATCTAATGGAATAAAAAAGTAATGACTAGTATTCATGGAAATAAGAACGAATCGATAATTCGTTTATAATACTGTTCGCGATTCGATTCAACAATTTAAATTCGTTTCTCGATACAATCTTCGATATCTCTTCTACCAATTGTAAGAATATTCTTAATCACTTTATTTATTCATCGTGATTTAAAAAACGATATGAAAAAAGAAAAAAAAAAAAAATGTCTTTTCGCATTTTTATATATCGCACTTTAATACATTGTTCTGATATAATCGAACGAACGAATATATCAATGAGTCTAATAAATCATTTAATAATATTAGTAAAATCAATCGCAAAATACGATTTACATTATTTTTATTTTTTATCGCTGGTAAATAGACAAAACTTGATTTTAGATAACAAATTGGATTTTTCCTGAAGCAAACAGTTGAAATTCGATTCGCAGAAGTTGTAGAAGAAAAAAAAATAAATAAATAAAATTAAAAATAAATAATGAACTTAGACAATGAGACAACATTTTTTTCATGATAAAAAAAAAAAAAAATCAATATTTAATCTTTCTAACTACCCGTAGATCGAAGAGCGTCGTTGTGAACCCGTGAGACATCGTCATAGGTCGTGACATGAGATATAGAGCCGATATTTATATGCTTATACGATATTGCCAATTAAAAAAAAATTCGAAGATAATCGTTTCGTAAGACTAGAGAAAGAGAACTATCGAGAGAAAGTTGTGCATAGAATTAAAATTTCACATTATTTTTTTAATCTTTCGACTCGAACTTTTCATAAATACAACTTATTTTGATGTAATACAGTCTGATCAAATCGAGAATCTTAATTCTGATGTAATTTAAAAAGTTTTGTTATGTGTGAAAAATGAACTTGAAATTAATACACACACACACACACGCACGCACGCGCATTACACTTTCGTTTGATCGAAGTGATCTGTCCAAGAGTCTCTAGATAAATGAATTAAATCGATTCTCGTGACGATCGTCTTATCGATCGTTTAATCGATTGTTATGTCGGTCATGTTATCGAATGTCTCGAAAGTATCGAGTGACTTCCTAGAAAATACGATCCAATATGTTTTGGAAAAACATTTATTGTCAAGCTTCTAATCTATTTTATCTTGCTCTCTTGAATATATTATTATTAAAACGATATATATTTTGACGAAGTTGCGCGATAAAATTTCTGACGCAACAATATTAAATTTTGTTTACAGGTCACGAAAACTGTACCTTTCATCATGATTTAGAATTGGATCATAGACCACCTACGCGGGAAGCTTTGCTACCAGAAATGTCAAGGAGTTACAAATTACTTCTAAGTTCACTTGGCGAGGATCCTGATCGGCAAGGACTTTTAAAGACACCGGAAAGAGCAGCCAAGGCGATGCTCTTTTTTACCAAAGGATATGATCAGTCTCTCGATGGTAAGAGAAATCTTTTTTGATGGTGTCCCATACAACAATATAATATATTCTATGCTGAACGATATTGCTTATATCGTGCGTGTACATATTTTAAGTTGACATAAGTTCAAATCGAGCGATATATATATATATATATATATATATATATATATATGCGTGTGTTATCAATTTTCATTATCAAAATCTAATATTGGATTATACATTGCATTTTAAATATTTAATAATATAATTGATTATCACTGTAAAACAAATAATTCAACTTATATACTCTTTTGCACGTCAATCAGAGAATTATAAAAAGGATAAACATTTTAACATTAAATATAACATTACTTAACGTTATTCATTGAGAAAATTCCATACCTTATTAGAAATCTCTAGTCTATCGACAATCGTTGCAGGAATTGTTTTAACTTCCGAGTATTTCTTCTTTCTTTTTTTCCCCCTTTTTTCTTTTTTTTCTTTCTTTTTTTTATTTTAAAAATCGTTACGAAACGAATTGCCATTGGGATTCACGGCCAAGAAGAATGTTGGGAAAATACGTTCACTCCTGAAATGTGCGTCTGTTCGGCCGACTTTGACTTTGACATTGATCACCTACTTCGGTGAAAGTAGCTAACGGAATTCGGAATATTTTTTTAAGATCCTCTTTTTGTGCCTTTTTTGCCCTTTTATTTGTACTTTAGCTTCGATAATTATTGACGAATAAAATAGAAGGAAGAATTTGAGAATGATAAAAATACTTCGATATAAAGAAACGATAACGATTAGAGATTGACATTTTTTTTTTTTGATTCCTCAATTTTTTTCTTGTCCCTTTCTCTCTCTCTCTCTCTCTCTCTCTCTCGCTCTCTTTCTCTCTCTTTCTTTCTTAGGAGTACAAAAAGAACGAGATATCGAACATCGTGCACTTTTATCTTGCAATAAAGTACCGTATTTCTTTTCTTTTTCTTTTCTTACCTTTATCTCACTGACGTTACTCTCGTCGAATGAAAAAGGAAAGAGAAAAAGGGAGAACGAGAAAAGAGGGTGCGCGTACCTAAGTGCGCCTTGGGAAAGGAAAGAGAACGTAAAGCTTTTGATATAAATGCTTTTCAGGGACGTAGTTACAATTGCGAAAGAGAGGGAGAGAGAGAAACATTTTGCTTTTACACTTACAATTAGATTTATTTATCTCTTCTTTTTTTTTTTTTCCTTCTATAATCTCGTTTAATTTCTGTAACTTTCTTTGTGTAATTTCGTAAATGAAAAGAAATTTTTCCAAGATTTTTAGACAAATTTTCTTTTGAGAAATTTTCTAATTGAAAGTTACGTACAAATTTATCTTCATTGATATCACGAATTAATTTTTTGATTGGATGAATTGATTAGACGAAAGATACTCGAGACACTTTCCTAACAAACGTCAGACAAATTAGTATGGCCATTGATCGAGTTAAGTTCTCTTCTCTCTGTCTATCTCTCTCTCTCTCTCTCTCTCTCTTTCTTTCTCTCTGTCTCTCTCTCTCCATCTTTATCTATCTCTCTATCTCTCTCTTTCTTTCTTGAGTAGGTATAAATGCAGGGGGAGAGTTTAATTCATTTTACGATTCGAGTAGCTCTTCTACAAATCCTTACGAAGATGCACTTCTACATGTTCCATTTTCAAGATAAGTTATCTTCTCAAGATGCAATTATCTTCTTACGATTCGATAAATTTTAAACGCAAAAGACACGTTATATTACTTTTTAATGCAAAAGCCTATCGATCATTTTCTTCGATATCATCTCCGATAGCGTTATTTCCCATATATATATATATATATATACGATCGTTTTTTCATTAAAATCAAATTTTACGCGTATTACGTCGATCGGAGATTTCACGTTCTCCTGTTTGACGTCAAAGAGAAAAAAAAAAATAAAAATAAAAAAATACAGAAGAAAAAGAAAAATAAAGTAAAAAAAGAAAAAGAAAAAACAAGAAGAAGAAGACAGACAAAATTTTGTAAAATCAATAATGAAAATATTAATGTAACATCTATATTAATGCACGAGTTTTTCAATGAAAATTACGATCGTTTGATTGTTCGTACTTAATGGCTTGTACTGTTTTTAATATAATTACCGAATACAATTATTCGCGATATCTTTTGTAAAGAGAATTCTCTACTTGGTTGAATAGAGGGTGAATAATACGTCCATCGTTGTCGGTCATTGCGAAGGTGTTTCTTGTTAAGGTTGCCGTGGAAACCATGAAGAGAGAGAGAGAGAGAGAGAGAGAAAGAGAGAGCACCCTCCATTACCTACCTTCCAACACATACTAACCACTGATACACCTATTCACCACCACAGTTTCCCACGTTATACAGTAAGTAGGTCAATATCGGCTAAATCACAGACTAGGAACACGAGGACCTTAACCCACGTACCTTGTACTAGGATCTTTTCTTTCAATCCTTCGAATAAAACATTTTCTCTCTTTCTCTTTCAAATATATAAATTTATGACGAGAGAGAGAGAGAGAGAGAGAGAGAGAGAGAGAGAGAGTTACAGATAACAAAAGATTTATTTAAAAAATATATTATATTGTATCTTTAAAAATACAAATGAATTTATATATCTATTCTTTTCTTTTTTTTTTATCTTGTCACAGATGTCATTAATGATGCCGTATTTGACGAAGATCACGACGAGATGGTGGTAGTCAAGGATATAGAAATGTTCTCTATGTGTGAACACCATTTGGTACCCTTCTATGGAAAAGTATCCATCGGTTATCTACCCTGTAAGAAGATCCTTGGTCTCAGCAAATTAGCGAGGTAAAAACAAAAATGAAAGAAACGACGTAAAAACAAAAGAATAATAATAAAAAAAAAAAAAAAAAAACATGGAAAGAAAAAAGGAAACAAAAAAATATGATTCGAAATAACGATGTAATAGATCTTTTGAGATCATTATTAATGAATATATGTTAACTAATGACAGGCATCAACATGTGTTATTACATATAAATTTTTTTCTTGTTTGTTCGACTTTTTTTCCCCCCTTTCTTTTCGAACGATTTAATTACAGTGTGTTCCTCCCTATTGATCTGGAACATTGTCGAACAATACACGTTAGTAAAGAGCAAGAGATATGCATATATATCGTAAATACTTTCACGTTACGGTGATCGCTCGAGCGAATAGTCGCTCTGTTTACACATGAAATTCAATCTCGAGTAAACAATCGAACAAAAATGTATCTATGGTTAAAAAGAAATATTTACGATCAACGAATGATCATTACTTTTCTTTTTTCTTCTTTTTTTTTCTTTTATAAATATTTTGGAAGATCTCAATCGTAACTTATAATATTTGATTGCACTTCTCCTTTATTTTTTAATTAAATAATGGCATATAATTTTTTGATTCAATCTTTTTCGTTCAATTATTTTTACAGAATCGTAGAGATCTTCAGCAGGCGTCTTCAAGTTCAGGAACGTTTAACAAAACAAATTGCAATAGCAGTTACGAAAGCTGTGGAACCCGCGGGAGTGGCCGTTGTGATCGAAGGAGTGTATGTATTGTATCTCTCTCTTATATATATATATATATATATATATACGTACGTATGTATGTATGTATATAAAAATACATGCACACTCACGTACATATATACGAGCAAACATATATAGCTTTGATCTATTCTAATTACTTTTTTTTATTTCCTCATTATCGAATGTAAGAACAGCTTTCACGTAGTATCATATCGAGTTTGAAACTCGACCTTCGGATTTTATAAAAATGCTTAACACTACGTTAAGTGCCACGGAAATTCTTAGGGAAATCCCCGCAGCTGCGTATAAGCGCTGGTATTGCGGTATAGTAATGCGAAGCGCACTACTAACGGATATAAAATTTACTCGATACGGCTGTATAAATAATCCTGCAATGAATAAAAATGATGTAAATTTTAAATAAATTTTCAATAATTACTTTAAAATGATATAAATTTTTGAGTTTTATATCATATTTTGCACTGTCAATCATCAATGACTGACATAGTTTAAACGGACAGTTCAGTGTCAGTCATCGATAACTTAGGTGGCATTCAACGTGTTAATTGTAGATTTCACAACGCGGAATCGGTTCTGAGCGTTATGTTGTAATAAAAAATGAACCAAGTCGAATTCCTCTATGTTTAATTCTGGTTCCATTTCAACGCACTCGAGGCTTGGGCAACAGTTTTCGCAAGGATTAATCTTTTACGTACCATTTCAACCTTGGACTAATAATTTATTTTATCGTGAAAGAATTTTATACCTTCTCGTGCACTTAAACGTTTTCTTTCCACTTTGCCTTATCGATGATAGGATTAAAATTAGTAATAATAATAATAATAATAATAGCTATTAATATTTATATACTGATAGAGTATTTAAATGAAGATTATTAATATTTATCCAACTGATGTTACATGAAAGCATGATTACAGGATTAATAATATCTTTATATCCGCCAGTTTTTCATTTTTTTTATTTCTCTAGGGTGCGGAAAGGATTAATTATCTGTACGATTGCGTTTTAATATTCTTACATATTTATCGATAATCTTACACCGATATTTTTCTATATATAAAACATTCATTTGATTATACCGTTCTAATTATGCATTCGTGATTACCGGAATCATTTAGATACATCTACTATATTATATAATATATTAATATACTTATGCAAAAAAAAGTTGAAGGTTACATTCGCAACATTAGTTAGATAACGTTTGAAGATTACAAAAAAGAAGAATGCAAATGTTTTTTTATTTTTATTTTTTTACGAACAAAGATATAACTGAAAGAACATTAACAAAATCGGCATTAGAATATACATGAAACAATTATATTCAAAAAAGTAATGATCTTCATATTTTTTTACAAAAGAGTAAAAAGAGAGAGAGAGAAAGAGAGAGAGAGAGAGAGAGAGAGAGAGAGAGAGAGAGAGAGAAATGGATAATTATTAATAAATATTTATAATCGTGAATTTATTAATATATATTTCATTTTATTATTTGCTATTATAATTATTATTATTATTATTATTATTATTTTTTTTATTATTGTTTTCATTATCATTATCATTATTATACTAAAAAAATAAAAATGATATAATAATAATTATAATCCGAATAATGATAAAAACATAACTTTATCTTTTTAAATTTCAGACATATGTGTATGGTAATGAGAGGAGTACAGAAAATCAATAGCAAGACCGTTACTTCAACGATGCTCGGCGTTTTCCGTGACGATCCAAAGACTCGCGAGGAATTCCTCAACCTTGTCCATTGCAAATAAACGATAATATCTTTAGGGAATTCTTATTCGGCGTTTCTTCATCATCATTTATATATATATACATATATATATATATATATATCGGTCTTTCTATTTTTGTGTGATGTCGTAGTATTTTTTTTTTATTTTCTTTTTAATATCTTCTTTGCTAATCTTAAACTCTCCTTCCGAAGTTTCTTCAGGATATTCAATTGAAACGTTTGCGAATAATGATCTATATAAAGATCTATATATAACTAGATCTTCCAAACTGAAATATTATTCTCAATATTTAAACGGAGATGTACATATAAGGAAAAAAAGAAAAAGAAAAAAAAAAAAAAGAAAGATGACATTCATATGTTTATAAAAAAAAAAAAAAAAAAAAAAATGTCGGTTTTCTCTTCTCTCAATGAAATTCCTCTGAGAGTTCGAGACTTCGAGAATTCGCGAGTTTAAAACCCAAGGTGTTCGAAAAAAAGAAACAAAAAAAAAAATAAGGAAAAACAAAAAAGACAATATGATGTTTGTAATAACATTTGCAATCGATCGAATAAGAGAAACACTGATATTTAATAAGGAAGTCTAATATTTTCTTTTAGTCGTTCGAATTTGCAAATGATTAATGTATGAACGAATGAGAGAGAGAGAGAGAGAGAGAGAGAGAGAGAGAGAAAGAGAGAGAGAAATTTTGATCGAAATCGAATAATAAGCAGAACTAATAATACATAGATTGATATATTAGTAACAACAATGTGCTGCTGGTACAGCGAATTTTTCTTCGATGTTTTGTAGTTATTTTATATATCATTGATTTGTTAGTTTCTTTTTTCTTTTTTGTTTTTTAATTTAATTTTATTCTTTTTTTTTTTATTTAATAATAATAATAATAATAATAATAATAATAATAATAATAATAATAATAATAATATCGTATTCGACATAATTTGCGTTGCTTTCACGTGTAGTTTTTATTTTCTCAATTAAGCAACTGTCATTGATAAGGAAAAAAAAAGGAAATAAAATAAAAAGAAAAAGAAAAAGAAGAAATAAAGAAAGAAAAAGAAAAGAAAAAGAAAAGAACAAGCTGAAAGAATTCTTAATGACAATAATTTTTTTCAATAGATAGAGAATCTAATGGAAATGTTACATTAACAATAATAAAAGAGTACATGTTGCAATATTATTTTTTGTAAATGTCATTGATTCATACGATTATTGCAAAACGTTACGATCAAACGTTTTGATATTCAGAATCATGACATCGTATGTGTGTATATATAATGTCATGATAATATCTTGACATAATATGTTTCTCTAATAGTACGTATTTTTTAAATATACTTTAGGAAATACAATAACAATAACAACAACAACAACAATAATAATAATAATAATAATAATAATAATAATAATAATAATAATAATAATAATAATAATAATAATAAGAACAATAATAATAATAATACATTTAAAAGCCTAAAAGATTGTATTAATGCATTAGTCGATACACAATGCTCAGCCATGCATCGTTGTCGAGTTATGCAGTGATCATAAAGTTTCCGTGAATTTTTTTTGAAACTTATCATTTTATCTGTTGACTCATTAAAAAATAAAGCGTGAAAGGAAAAAAGAAAAAAAGAAGAACGCGTATATTAAAAATTTATCACGAATATATTTTTATTCGTGTAAAGAAAAATCGCTTTGAAAAAATCCCTCTCCAGAAGAAAAAAAAAGAAAATGAAAAAGTACAGACAGAATTAAAAGGATATTTAGTGCCGAGCCAGTTTACGTAGCCATATTTTTTATGCGAACTAACGATAATTTATTTTTATATAATAATGTTGATCAATGATAATAACAATCTCGATAGATAAATATTAACAAATTTCGATGGCTGCTTTATTCGCAGAAAGAAATATATATATATATATATAAGGTAATTTTATAAATCGTTGCAAAATTTGTAAGATCGATAAAATCTATAATTTAGAATTGATTCAATCTATAAAGTAGAATTTCATAATTTTTTCCTAGCCAAATACAAAAAAAAAAAAAATATATAATACATGCACGCATTTATCGATCTTCCAATATTTTGCAAATTATAGATTGGATGTTGTTGTTAAAACTCGACCAAGTGAAGTTTGGTAAACCTTAAGCGTTTATTTTATTTCAGTCGATGCTAAATCGAAAAGATGGGATATATTATTAATTATTTATGAAAAAAAAAAAGAAAAAAAAAGAGAGAAAAAAACGAACGTTTAATATTTATAATATTTTTCTGGTGATATATATTATATAAAATTATATTTATATTTTAAATCGGTTGTCGTTTATCAATTCTTAATCCCTTCAATTATTGTATAGTAATAATAAAATAATATGATAGTAGTATATTATCATAATCTTGTAAATCTTGAACATGGAGGTATTTCAACTTTCTTCATAATCGGTGAACCACATGGACGTGGCGATAATCTTTCATTTGTTTTGCATACATTTTCGGCATCACCTTGATGCAAGAGAAAGTACATGCTATTGTCAGAATTTTGTCGATTTTTTCCTGCAGGACAACAGGGACTCGCACAAAGCTGTTTGATCATGGAATCACAATAATTGTATTTCCAATTTTTTCCATTTCCATTTTCATTTTCATTTCCATTTCCATATCTATTACAATATTCTTTGTTTGCTGGACGTGCTGGACAAGGTCTTTTCATTTTTACTGGACATGGAACAGTGTCTTCGCTAAACTCACAAGAATAGAAGAAATGTCAATAATAAAGATATAATTTGATAAATTAATTGAATCAAATAATAAAAATTATACTACGTAGTTGGTATAAAGGACATCGGACATGGAGCACAAGGACTACAACATGGTATTGGTGGACAACGTAATACTCTCAAAGCTTCTACGTTGAGAGATGATACTCCACGTAATAATGCTCGCTGTATAGCATTCTCATAATCGATTTTTTCTTTCATCAATCTTTCATTTTCCTTTCTAAGACATCCTATCTCACATTCCAACTACATTGATTTAATAAAACATATCGAGATTGTTTTTTATTAGAATAGAAATCAAATAATACGTATTTTTATATATGATTTGGATATATATATATATACCTCCATCTCACGTCTCTTTCTTTCCTTATCCTTCTCACGAGTTTGTACTTTTGTCCTTTTCATTTCTTCAATTTTTCCTTTTTTTTCGATTGGTTTTTCTATTGGAAAATCTTCCGTTTTTGATATTTTTGCTATTGGTGAATCTTTCGTTTTTAATTTTTTTGCCATTGAGAAATCTTCAGTTATTTCTTCAACAGGATTTTCAACAGGATTTTCAACAGGATTTTCAACAGGATCTTCAACGTTTGCTTTCTTTATTGTTTTTTCTGGTGCAACTTGCTTCTGCTTTATTATAAATTAATAGATATAGTTTATATATATATATATATATATAATTATTGAAATAATATAATAAAAAATAATAACTTACTTTTGCCAAATATTTTTCTTTTGCAGCCATGCATTCAGCAAGTTGTTGCTTAAGTCGATTAATTTCAGCCATAAGATCTGCAATCTGTTTATTAAGCTCCTTTATTTTATTCTCCTTATCAGTAATTGCACATATCTGTGATAATAGTTCTCCTTGTAAACGTTCTATATCTCCTTTGCAAATGTCTAACTTATTTTGTACCGTGGTACTCCATTGTTGAATTCTTCCTAGTACGTCGACGATCGCCAACTTTTGTTATATATAAACAAGAAAGAAACAAATCATTTTAATTAATATTTATTTTAATTTAGAAATATTTTATTTATTTGTCTCTGCCTGATTTATTCATGCCTACAGGATTCAACCTTTAAACCGTGTTCGAAGTTCTCTCCTAATGTTGCTAATGCTTTGCCGGCATCTTGAAGATTTTGATGAGCATAATCAATTATTTCTTTGATCTTAGTATTGCTGTAATTAATATTGTTACTTATTTATATTTTTTTTTTCTTATATAACCAATAGAGAATAACAATGGTATTCAAATTACTTTATTAAATGTGTTCCACAAACGCAGCATGGACCACTTGTAAGATCCATTTGATTATCGCTCAAACCCGATTCTTGTATAGGAAATTGTTTAGAAGATTCTTCATGATCATTTTTAGAATGTTTTATGGTTGATTCTATGACAGGTTCTATGGAAGCATCAGGTTCTATGGAAACTGTAGGTTCTATGGATGCTTCAGGTTCTATGGAAGCTTCAGGTTCTATGGAAGCTTCAGGTTCTATGGAAGCTTCAGGTTCTATGGAAGCTGTAGGTTCTACGTTATTTTCTACCGAATTTTCTACATTTTCATTGATATCTGCTCCACCGGTAAGACGTTCTCGTTTTATAATTTTCATGTGATTAGATTTGCAATTAAATCTTGTCATTAATTTGGAATTAGTAGACAAATCATTTGATATTTTAGCATCGTCACTAATCGAATACATGGCTATGTTATTAAATAAATTATATTAGATTTCAATATATAATATGTAGATATATCGTGTATAAACTTTAAAGGCACATAACTTACTGCTTTTATATAATCTTAATGGCATTTTTATTTTTTTTTATTAACGTAGAAAAATCAATGATTAGGAATGATTCACAAAACTTGTTAATTTTTATAGAAATTTATCTAGAACATTTCACCTTATTTGGTTATAAACAAGAAAAGATAATATTAATTGTTCAGAAAGTTATAGCATTTGTTTTTTTTGTTTTTCTTGCTTACAAAATTTTAATTAAATTTATTAAAGATTTTACATGGAGTAACAGATATTTTTTACACGTAAAGCAGATAATGTATCACCAAAATTCTTATCTACTTTATATATTTTTTAAGAAAGATATAATTCAAAATTGTCGTTGCAGATGTAAAATGTTAATATTGTTATCTTAGATGATTCATATAATACTAAGTTTAGCCATTCTGTAACTGTACACTGTAGCCAAAAGAATTGCATTTTGATATAAAAAATTACTTTTATATCAAACCATCAGAATAATTCAGCTTATTTGTACATTATATTACACATCAACGTTCGAATTCTTGATAAAAATAAAAGTAGGAAAGATTTATCTATAGTAATAAACATTCTCTTAATGCATCATTTCTATAATAGTAACAAACTTTATCCAATATCTTAAAATAACATTATAAAACTATTTTCTTTTGTGTACAAATTGCACACCATCTGTATGATTGATTTTTTAATTGGATGTAATAAAAAATTGTGGAAGATGTTTCCATTGAATTTAAGAATAATTGTAAACATAAGATGCATTTATACATAAATTTAAATGGACTTTTTAGGTGGTGGCCTAAACACACCAACTACTACAGCATGGTCCCTCTCATAAGGTTCTAGTGTAATTTGTTCCTGTGGTTTTAATTTATCGGCTATGAGTTTTTTCACTTCTGATGCAAAAACCGCTTCTGGTTGGGCAGTCGAATCTATGCAGCTTGCCTACAATCATATTTAAAAAGAAAAAATAAATAAATAAAATTATAACATGTTATATCGAGTAAAACAATATATGTATATAGAAAAACGAACCTTAATAGAAATAACAAAATGGCCTCCATTTTTAAGAAAATACTGAGCATTTAAGGCTACTATTCTAGCTTGATCTGGCTGTGCTACGTCTGCAAATATCGTGTCTACCATTCCCATAAGCATCCTATATTTATGAGGATGCCTAGCATCTTCTATTATAGGAATAATATTTGTCCTTTTCTTGGCTACATTTATAAGATCTCTTCCAGATCTGTGTGAAAATTCTACCGCATATACGAGTCCTTCCTAAATATAAAAATAATAAAAATAATTCATATAATAAATCCAATTTCAAGAAAGAAAACACATGCATAATAATATGAATATTGTATGCATATCTTTTCAAAAGTAAAGGAATACTTTACTTTAATAAAAAAAATATGCATGTAATTATTCTAGCATAACTTCGACACCAAATCAATGATTACAAATTAATTTGGCTCTAATGTATGCATATGTTGATATTCGATTAAAATTTCTTTTTCTTTCTTTTCTTTTTTAAATAAAACAAAAAGTTCTTACAGGTCCAACAACATCCGCAACATGTGAAACAGTAGTTCCCGATGCAGCACCTAAATACAACACTTTACTTCCAGGAGGCATATGAATCTGATCTACACCCCCAAGAATAGCAGCAGCCAATTTAGATCTAAAGGGATTCCATACTCTGTATTCAATCTTTTCACCATTTTCTCCCTGCAATTTATAAATATTTAAATATGTATATATATATAAATATTTTTTTTTTTTTTTAATTATATATTCATATCGACTTTTTATTAAATATTATTTGTTAATTAATTACCTCCACGCTAATTCTCTTTTCACCATAAACTTCTGAACCAGGTACCAGATTTAAAGTAACTAACGCGTCTTCTTTTCCTCTAGCAATAAAGACACCTTCGTGACGATGAGGTTCTATAATAACAGTCTTGCCTCCTTTGAAACCTCCTCCTCCTCCTCCACGACCACCTCTTCCACCACGTCCTCTTGGAGTACCTCCACCTCTTCCACCTCCTCTACCTCCTCTACGGCCACCTCCTCTTCCAAAACTACTGCCTCCTCCTCTCCCACCACCACCACCACCACCACCACCACCACCACCTCTGCCACCTCCACGACCACCTCCTCCTCTACCTCTAAAACCACCCCCTGGTGAAAACCCTAAAATTATAAATATTAAAATAGAGTAAGAAGATAAAACAATGATTCATTGTAAATAATATAATAAAATTGTACAAAATTTATAAAATATATAAATACACTTTCTCACATAATTACTATGTTTTTAATAAAACATATGTGATAATATACATTAAAAATTCATCACGCATAATCTACAGTAATATTATTATTTAATATTATTAATATAAATCAAATAATAAATGCGTTAGTTCGAACAATAATGATCGTAATGGAAAACAACATTCTTAAATTTGAGGTTATCGAAAACAACGTTCGAAATAATTATTATATTATTTGTCTAGATTCTCGGGGAAAAAAAAAAAAGATGTAAAACAATAAAATAAAAGCGTCAAGCGTAACTTACCTGGTTTCCCCATATGAGTTATGTCTTTATTGTCACTTATTATTGAACTTATGAACTCAGTCTAAATACTTTCTTGAACACGTGCGTCACCCCGGTGCGACGCCGATCCGGTACGGAAGTTACATTTTATATCGAAAACTGACTTCCGGCAATTCGATTATCGATACTATGTAACCAACTATCGAGACGACGTTATATCATATATTTTATCGTGATGATCACGTAACGTGTGCATATATATATATATTAGGAATTATATAATACACACAGACACGCACACACTACTGATCAAATTATTATTATTATTTTATTTATTGTATATGAAGTTATTCTTATAAGACAATTTAAAATTATCAGAATTACAGACTAGACAGTAGATATTTTTAAATTTTATATTTATTAGATACTCAAATTATATATCGCTATACTTTAATTTTTTTCAATTTTATAATTGATAATTCATATCTTCAAGTAAGTTTCTGCAAATTAAATCATACACAAATACAAAAATAATATTAGAATATTTACTGTGATGATAAAAAAAAAAAAAAAAAAAAAAAAAATCATATTTGAGAATAAGGAATTGACACTCACATTTCTTTAAAGTGTAATCTTTCTGCTGTTAACGCAAGCTTTCTAATATGTCTGATTGTACTTGCTGCAGCAATTTGTACCTCTGGATCCTCTGAACCGATCAATCGTAACATGTGCTAATGAAATATAAACATTATGTGTATTTATAAATTGTGCTTAATGATTCAAAATCATATGTATTATACCTTTATAATACCACAGCTATGCATGGTTACACAATTCATAGCATCTTTACTTAAATGATACATTGCGATACAAACACCTTTAAGGACAACCTTATTTTTGGTATTCATGTAACCAACAAGAGGAGCAATGATTTTATGTTTACCAAACTCAGAACTATTATCATCCCATTCGCAACAATAAGCAATAGCTAAAGTTAGGTTAGCTCGTAGATCCTCATTTTCCTGTCAAAAAAAAAAAAAAAAAAAAAAAAAGAAAGAAAGAAACAGAATAAATAAATGCTTAAAGCTTACAAATATTAAAGATTATAAATTTTTAAATAATTTTAAATTAATATTAACCGTTTTTGCAAGACGTGCTAATTTCGCCACCACTCCATGATCTGTTAATATACCAAGATTTTCAGGATCTAACGCTATTGAAGCAATTGTAGCGCAAACAGCACTGAGTACTTTAGGATTGGTACTATCCAAAAGACTAACTGTAAGTTCCAATCCTCCTACAAAAGCTCGCACCATTTCAGGAGAATCTTTAGCATATTTGATGCATGGGACTAAAGCAAGACAAGCATTTGTCTTAATAACATCGTTCGGATGTTTTAAAAGGGACCATATTAAGCGAACACCATCTAATTTATGTCCAGGATCATTAATAATATCCATACATTGTGTATTTTCTGCACATTCTTTCAATACTAATGGTATATTTTCTAATAATGGTTCATAAGTAAAACTCAACAATTTAATCTGTTTAAAAATGATCAATTTTTAACTTCTAAGTAATTCTATAATTCCATAATTGCAATGTTATACATATAAAGACAATACTTACTAACTTTGGTAATCCATCATGTGCTCTTAAGATATCTCTATTTGTGGGATCTTTGCAACATTCAGCCAATGCTCCAACTACATTCGATAAAACATCTTCTTCTTCATTTTCTTGAAGAAGAGGAACTAGAAATGCTACTAAATTGTTTTGATTAAATCTTTTTACATTCTCTGAGCATACAGCACATTTCCAAATAGCACCTGTTACAGCGATTAATAAATGTTTATTTGCGCGTACATTTTCATCTTGTATAAGTTTACATAAAGGATCTAAACCACCAGCCTCTCTAACCATATTGCTAGTTGTTTTATTTATCGCACATTTAAATATTGCTAAGGCACAGTTTTCTTTCAATTTCATATCTTCATTTTTCAAATGATATACTATATCCGCAATAATACCCATTTGTTCAAAGGCGAATCTGCAGACTGACTAATATTTTAAGAGTATTAACAAATGAAAAGATTTATGATTATGATATTAATAAATATTACCAGATCTGCACATTGTTGTACAGTTCCCATTATGGGAATTATTAAATTAGTGTGAACACTCTTTAAGAAACGTGCCATATGTTGGACAACTCCATACTTTTGAAGTTCTGCTTTAATTTTTGGGCTCTTTGCTATAGAGTTTAATGCTCTAGCACCACCTATAGCAACTCTGACTAATTCCTTTTGAATATTATTTAATTCATCAAAAGAGCGTTGAAGAACGTTATCTGGTATATCCATAATGTCTAGCTATTAAAAATGCATATTGTTTACACACACATATATATATATATATATGTATGTATATATACACACACATACATATATTTATAACTGAATTAGGTAATAGATAAAAAACTCTTACTAATAGAGGTATACCACCACGAATCCTAATCTGTTTTCTAGCTTTTCTTATTCGTGCAATAATAGCCATAATTTCAGCAGCTAGTATCTAACAAAGAAAAAAAAAAATTTTTTTAATAAATTTAGTGTAAATAAATTAATAGAATAATTTCTACAAATGAATAAAACTAACTTGTATGTCTCTAACGGGATGTTTTAATAATTGAATGAGTGATGTCACAATACCATAATCAATAAGAATACGGGACATTTCACTTGAAGTCACTATTACAAGTAAAACTGATAAAGATCCATTTTGACATTTGATATCATTTGTTTCCAAAAGATTAACCAAAATTTCCAATCCTCCAATTTTTTCTATAGTCTTTTGAACTGCCTACATTTATATCAGAAGATAGAAATATGAATGTGCATATACATATAATAATAAAAAGTTAATTAGAAACTAACTCTATTTGTAAGATCATAATCTTTAAGTAGACATAAACTTATTGTGGTAGCCGTTTGATTTCCAGCTTTCATATATTTTATTAGCTTTTGCATAATCCAGAAGTCGGAGGAAATATCTGACAGTTCATTTTTCAAAAATCTCTCATCGTCCTCTCCTTCAGATTCTGGTTCATCGTCTGAACTTTCATCCTCCTCCTTTTCTCTAACATAATAAATTTTTGGACCAAAGGGTTCTCCAGTGACTATAGATATTAATGGTTTCATTTGATCAATTTCTTTTATCTCCGTTACATCTGGCTCAAATCTATTAGAGTTCAAATAAATTATATCAATTAAATATATTAATTCGTATAAATGATATTATATGTCAAAATTAGAGAATATTAAAAATATTACTCAGGTAGAAATGGTTCTGGTGGAACCAATATTTTTTGTTTTTTTGGTGGCATTTCGTTTCGTACTTTTATGATATCTTTTTTTAATAAATTAAATAATTAAAATACACCATTATCACTGACATATTGTAAAGTAACGGTGTTTAAACGAACTCTTAAAGAGCCTGACACATTATTAACGATAAACATAAACGAATTATTGATCAAACAATCGTTCGATAAGACGATTTATGTGAATCGTCGGTATCTAAACAGAATGTCGAATAAAAGTTCAATTTTTTATTTTTCTTTTTAAAAATGCATTTATTTATCAATCTTTATATGACACGATGTGTAAAAATTTGTTTACTTTTTCTTTTCCTTTTTTCTTTTTTTTTTTTTTTTTCGGACAATATTCAATTACGTTCAAGACGATCGTAAAGAATTCTTATTTATGTGACTTGTCCTTTATTAAAGATTCTTCCTCAAACATTTAATTCGCAAATTAGAATATCTTGATTAATTAATAATGATCTAGCACAGTTTATAAAAGTAAGATTTTTGTTGCAAAATTGAACATTAAGTAAATGATATATGTATATTATCGATACGGATTAACTTGTAATGTTTGTTGGTGTGTATTTACATTTCATTGATTGCAAGATTCATAAGATGAATTTTTATTTAAAAATTTGAAGAATATTTAAAAATAATGGAGAAGTAGTTGTTAAGCTTTTTAACGATATCCTACGCAACTGTGTTGGTTAGAAGTTATAAGAAAATGAGATAATTAAAAAATTATAATAATAATAATAATAATAATAATAATTTTATATAATAAACAATTTATTGTATGTTTTTGTTAAAGTTTGTTTCACTTTTGGATTTTCAGTTTTATGAATTGTTAATGTGTTAACAAAACATTAGTACAAAAATAAAAAACTGAGAGAAAGAGAAAGAGAGAGAGAGAGAGAGAGAGAGAGAGAGAAAGAGAGAGAGAGAGAGAGAAAGAGAGAGAGAGAGAGAGAGAGAGAAAGAGAGATGAAATAATTTAATTTATTTTTATAAATATCTAAAGATCATTGAGTCAAAGGAATTTCTAGTTTTACACTCTTTCTTTACAATGTTTTTTTTTAGGTCCTTGAAGCTTTGCACAATGCGTAGGAACATTATTATATAATTTTTGTTGTGAAAATGTTCATGTCACTAAAAAATAAATTAAATACACTATCTCAATCCCCTTGAGAAATAGGAGAGCCACGATCTCGTTTAGAACCTTTACCCTTTCCCTTTGATTTTGTTTCTCTTTTTCTACTTAAGGAAGATGTAGAAGTGGTTGAAGTAGAATCAGCAGGACTTGAATGGCTAGATCCTTCTCTGTCCCATCGTGCTAGGGCATCTCTTAAATTCTGTCCATCATTATCTTCATAAGTATCCACATCTACATGAAGATTATCCTGACCAGTCTGTCCACTTTTCTCAGATTCTAAATTTGCACGCATTTCTTTCCTTTGATCTTCTGTATGTTGCGGACAACGCATAGACCTTGTACAAAGCTTTTTTGTGTGCTCAGATATTACACCGCATATTTGCGTTAATAATGCTCTCTTATCCTCCAATGACATATTTTCATAATTAGACGGGGAATTTTCATTGCTGCTATGGATATGTTCATTAAGATTATCACCATTTCTTTGATTGTTCTTCTGTTGTTTCGATCTCTTCATTCCATTACGATCCTTCCTTCTCTTACGTTTATCATTATTTAAACTCCAATCCACATCGTCGTCGTCATCACTTATTACTCCACTGAATGTACTAAGATCTTTAGAATTATTAGCTATTCTTCTTGATGCTATACGCGAACTATTACGACCCATACCCATACACTTTTCTAAATGCGTTGCAAATCTGCAAGCTGCTACACCCCTATCACAATTCGGACAATTACATTCTTGAGATTTTTTCACTGGATGTTGCCCAAAGACATCTAGTCCTGGCGAATCTAAAATATAAAAATTTCTTTTATTAATATATACATATATACATATATATATATATATATATATTGTTTTTAATAATTCCAATCATTGTCTAATCTATATTGTACTATCATATAAATAAACAATTTATACAATTTATATCGATCTATAGATTTATATAATAGAAGTTTGAACTGACCTACAATAGCATACGATTCGTCATCGGGGATACCTTCTTCAACGTCAGAACTTCCCGTTTTTGTGGTTCTGTGTACATCAAAAACAAAACCCATTAAAACTTCGTCTAAGAGATCCTCGTAAATCTCTTTAGTAGCGTTTTCCACGTTTTCAGACTTATTCATGAATTCCAAAAATCTTCTATTTAATTCTTGGATTCTTTCTTCGGTAACAGACATCTTACAGGATGTGACATTTGAGAAAAGCCAAGTAATGAGATTCCAAACTTCCCACCGTGTTTATATACTCGACGTATGACAGTTCTAACCCATAACAATGTGCGTGATCTTCGAGTTGTACCGTGTCATAAGGATACTTGTCAGATGCAACCCTAATATCAGATTTTTGACAAATCTTCCAAATTAGAAATGGACGGATATACGATGTATGACTTTGTGATTAATGATAAGGAAATTTGGTTAAAAATATCAAGAGTATTGTACAAATTAATATAATCTATGTATGCATTTCTCTTTCTCTGTCTCTATCTCTTTCTCTCTCTCATCCTAAGAATTTCTTGAATTATCATTCTTATCTACAAACACATTATCTACAGTCGGTAAGTTAAACTTTGAACTTTTTCAAACGAAATAATTCTTAACAGTTCGTTCTTTCGAACGTCGCTGCTGTTCATCCGTGATGAAGTGAAATAATAGAAAAGAAAAAAAAAAAAAAAAAAAAAAAGAAAAATCTGTCATTCAAACAAATGAGCGCGAATCCTTTTAAGCGATTTCAGCGACGCGAAGCGGCAAATCGTAGAATCAAGCATTAAGATTAATTATATCACTTGGAGATCTTGAATTGGTTAAAATTTGTATAATGGCACGTGGTAATAAGCCTGTACGTGGTGGAAAACGAAAATATGACAGAAAATATGAGCCACGACGGAAACAGAAGAAAGGAAAGTTTAATTTTAGAGAAGCATCGTATGTTAAAGAACGTGAATTGAAAAATGAACAGATAGAAAATCGTAGGAGGTTATTAGAGAAGGAAAAGGCACAACGAAGGGAACGTGAAACTTCTGACAGTTCTGAGGAAGAACAGGAGGATTCTATGAAGGTATTATTAGCAACATTGTCGGATAAAAAAGAGCTTAAGAATTTTGCTATCGAGTCTGAATCCGAAAATGAACAATCCGATGAATTAACCGACGAAGAAAGTTCAGACAGCGACGATGATAGTGTTCCAAATGAATGTGACAATGAAAGCATATTAATAAAAGAAAATGACAAGGAGATAGACGATGATAATGACAACGACGACATGGCAATTGATATTAAGGAGGATGAAGAGGAGGATAAGGAAACTGCTGAAGAAGATGCTGGCTACTTGAAAGATCCTTTTTCTATACATTTAAATCATGATTTAGACGATGATCTTTATAAAGTCATTTCTTGTATGCCACAAGTTACAGAGATTACAAAATTAAATTGGCCAATACTTGGGAATATAATCTGTGAAATACCAAAGTCAGAAACAAATTCGAATAACACTGATAAAAAATGTAAAGTTTCTGTTTTAGAAACAAAACAATTTGCTCGGCAAGGCAAAATTCCTATATTAATTGAAAGCATAGATTGGAATAATCTATATATAAAATCGCAAATCCAGGATAATATTTCAAATGCAAATTCTGATAATATAAAAAATAATCTAGATAATAATTTAGTTCTATTAACTAAACTGCAAAAAGAATTGTTTTCCATAATAAATAATTATCAGGATTTATATTATCCGGAAAGGACCTTTTCAAATGCCGAAGAAATTAGATTTGTATATTGTTTACATGCAATTAATCATATATTAAAAACTAGAACGAAAATATTACATCATAATGCAAAAATAGCCAAATCTAAAAGTTCATCCAGTGCTGATATTCCAGATGAATATAGAGATCAAGGATTGGTCAGGCCAAAAGTCCTTATAATCGTGCCTTTTAGACATTCCTGTTTAAAAATTGTAGAATTATTAATTTCAATATTGATTGGCGTAGATAAAGGAGGTTCAGTGATGAACAAAAATAGATTTATGGAAGATTTTAGTGGAAATGAATTGGCTATGCCCAAGAAAAATCCTAAACCAGAGGATTATGAATTAACATTTCAAGGAAATACGGATGATACTTTTAAGATTGGCATATCAATCACAAAGAAAACTTTAAAACTATATTCAGAATTTTATTCGTCCGATATTATTATTTCATCTTTATTAGGTTTAAGGATGTTGATAGGTGCTGAAGGTGAAGCAGAGAGAGAGTATGACTTTTTAGCATCTATAGAATTATTGATTATGGATCAATCTGAATTATTTTTTATGCAAAATTGGGATCATATGATACATATTTTAAATCATTTGCATTTACAGCCTAAGGAATCTCATGGCATAGATTTTTCTCGCGTAAGAAGTTGGTGCATAAATGGTTGGACGAAGTATTATCGACAAACATTAATATTTTCTGGTATACAATTACCAGAGATTCATAGTATCTTTAACAAAAGATGTTTTAATTATGCGGGAAAAGTGAAAGTAGTAAATCCAATATATCCTGGTTCTATTTGTCAAATAATTACTCAAGTACCACAAATTTTTCATAAATTCAATGCTACCAGTCATACACAATCTTTAGAGAATAGAATGGAATTTTTCATAAACAAAATATTACCACAATACAAGGATAGCGTAATGAATCACACATTGATTTTTGTATCATCTTATTTCGATTTTGTAAAGCTTCGAAATTATTTGAAAAAAGAAGACTACAGTTTTGTACAAATTTGTGAGTATTCTAAAGAAGCAAAAATAGCGCGAGCAAGGGATATGTTCTTTCACAGCGACGCACATTTTTTACTCTACTCAGAGCGTTTTCATTTTTTTCGAAGGATACGTGTTAAAGGAATTCGACATATTATATTTTATGCTTTACCAACAATTCCACATTTCTATAGTGAAATCTGTAATTTGATGCAAGAAGCTAATCAAAATCCTAAAGCAGGTTTAGAAAGTAATATGACTGTAACTAGTGTGTATTGTAAATACGATGTTTTTGCATTAGCTGGTATAGTTGGTACAGAAAAAGCGAGTAAAATGATTGCGTCAGAGAAATCAGTGCACATGCTTATTACGAGCGAATAATTTTTACATGTTTGATCGACTGTCGATCTTTCTTCTTTTTTTTTTTTTTTTTTTTTTTATACAAGTATATTGATGTATAAAGAATAAATATATTTTTCTATGTATATTATATACGAATATTTGTATAAATATATAAGTATTTTTGAAATCACTTTATATATCACGTAAAACGTACATATGTATATATATATATATATATATACAAGACTCTATTAAAAAATGTAATATAATAATACGTTGAATAACGAAAGATATAATCTTTAATCAAAGGATTTTATTATTACCCTAAAGAGCTACATACAGAATTTATTTCAAATTTCTCAAGTATAATAACAATACACAACGTCATCTTATTTTGAAATTTAATACATAAATAGAAATCTGTCTTTTAATTGAATCGTACAAATACCCGAAATAATTGTTAATATTTTCAATTCTAAAAAAAGCTAATAGAGCCGATTGGTTTGTATCTATATAATAATAATAACAATAACAACAACAACAACAACAACAATAACAACGATAATTATTAAAAAATGGAAGAATATATTTTGCGTATATCGATTCAATCGATTCAATAAACCATGTATGTACACATTGATAAAATTAAGAGCATCGGTTAAAGAATTGATGCTGTACAATGATTGAAAAAAAAAAAGAAATTAAATAATAATGCACAATTAATTCCGACTTTTATTCTCTTCATATGTCTCGGTAATGGCAACAACATCGAC